>NC_040905.2:65996583-66299613 GCF_004126475.2 Phyllostomus discolor
AAGTGATTTAAGTTTAAATCAGTTTTATAGTAATGAAATGCTACTTTGCTGTTTGAATTATTTTCACTGAACTGATGATAAATCAAATTTCAGGGTTTTTTTTTTTTATCACTGGAAAGGACTTTGAATGAAAACAGCTACAACTAGTTAATTTCTTGGAGTCAGTGAAATTCCTGTGTGTGCTTAGTGCAATGCGAGGCTCTGGAGCAAATTTCTTTGCATAAAGTTAAATGGATCCCAAGAGATTTTTCACTAGTGACCTTGGTAGCATTCTGTTTTAGAAAAGGCTTTTCCTTCCTGTGAATACAAAGCATGAAGGATGTTACCACCCCCTCTACTAGTTTCTGATTCCATATCAGACATAATTACTTAACAGCTACACTGAAAACATTTCTTGCATTCTCGTCACATATATAGGACGATTCAACATGTACTTTTATAAGATACATCAAGGAAGTCATGAACACAAAGCAATATATCTTATAAAGTATTCCTGCTTATATGGAACTAAGAGAAACCCTCTTACATATTCATCTGTGCAATACTAGTGACATAAAGCAATCAATAGTTATGTTATTAATATTTAAAAATATTTTTCTATTTGAAATATGAGTTGTCAGGTATCACTTTAATTTGTTCTATTAATTCTACAGTATATTAAAATATGATTAATTTTGTTTTATGAAATTAGATCCTAAAAACACTGCATTTACCCACTCTGAGAAACTCTTTATGACTTGTTTTGGAATGACTATATATCCTTTGGACTAGGTTAAATCTCCTCATAATAAAATACCTTTAAAGCCATTTAAAAGAAAAGAACTTGCATCCAACTCAGCCTGAACCCAAACAGTAGGCACATTTCTGTTTTAATTACCTGTGCCAAACAACTAAAAATAAAGATGAGAGATGTACTACCTTAACTTACTGCTTTATGGTTTTTGCAGAGTTCCAAATGTAACATGTGAAGTAAAGCACAGGTTCTCGGTTTTCTGATTTATGAGAGTGTATTCTATCATAGAACAATCTGGAAGTAACTTTGCTGACAATGCTAATACTCTAAGAATGAATGCTTATCTTCACAGTCAGTTCTGTCATAAGTTTCAGAACTAATACTGGTAAGACAACATAAGGTACACAGTCAAATGAAAAAGATGTCTAGATAATAAAATAATGTAATTTAATGTCTCATTTGTGGTCATCAGGGAAATAGTACATGGTGAATTTTAAGGAATAGCAAACAGAACAAATGTTTGTATGATATTAAAGTTTCTGTTATACTCTCAAATACTTATCTCCTTAAATAAGCATACCCACATATTTTTTACCTGTAGGACACTTAACAAATTTCCAATTACACCCAAATAGCACACAAAGAGCCAGTGAAATCATGGGCTAATTGTGAGGCAAGTGACATTTTTCCCATTAAGAAAAATGTCAGTCAAGAGTAGACCACTTCATACCCCCAATGCCCTTTAAGTTCAACTTTATCAACCGGTATCATGCCAGGCAATTCATAGGTTTGCATGGAAGGAAATATCAGTTTTAAATGTCTAGTAATTACTAGATCTATTCTCATACAGTCCCTTATAAAAACCATGCTGCTAGTATTCCCGTGGACACAGGAGAATGTGGATGGCTGGTAGGGAAGTTGTGTTGGTATTCTCTTTCCTTCTGAGTGGAATGACTGCTCGACATTGTGTACGAGATTAATACTGTGTAGAAGTGATTGTAGATGGGACCTTCAGTTAAGAGAAGCAGAAGCCCAATAGGCAGAGAAACTGTCTGCCTATTAAAACATGGTATAGCAGGGAAGCTAAACGTGAATCTAGGGGGATGTTCTAAAACATGAGCAATGTGGAAGGCCCTTAATTGAATCTACTGCCCACTCAGAAGGCATGCAGTGCCCCCCAAAGGTCAGAGACTGCCTCTCTTACCTCACTTGTGAGTACTGGCCTGGGCTCTGGGGCCAAAACTCCATTCTGGTTTACTCATCTCTAAACTAGACTCTCCACGCGGCTTGGGTAGAGTCAACAAGATGATCGTTTGATGAGTCAACTTCTCCACCAGAAGCACTATTCGGGAATTGAAATCGTGAACTAATATCACAAGCTTTTCCGTTGAACGTTTTATGCTGAGTGAAGACTGACTGTCCTCACACTGCTCTCCGCAGCTCCAACTCCGCATCTGGGGGAAGAGCCCGTGGTGGCCCACCTAGGACACCACGCTGCACTAACAAACACGCAACGCCGGCAGCCTGCTCTCTGCCTAGTCCTACACACCTGTAATTGCGGGTTTTAATTAAGGAGGAGGAGCTCAGTGCCGGCTGAGCAGGAAAAGTGATGTTCTTTTAAGGGTGCCTGACCCTGCAATAAAGGCCCCCATCCCCACCCTCACTCATTCTTCCACTCTCACTCCCAGCTCCGAAGAGGAAAGGACAGACCTGGAGCACACCTCGCTTCCTGGTGATAACTCCAGCGCTCCCCCGAGGCTTTCTCACAGGGGCAGGGAACAAACTGCAGCTCAACCCGAAAAGGGTGCGAGCCAAACCCAGCCTTGCCAGCCTAACTGCGGCGCTGGTGCCTTCCCGCCCCCTCTTACCCAGCGCTCTGGGCAGCCCACTGGCCCGCGGTGTCCCGCGAAGGGCCACAGGAGCAATGTCGCCCCTGAAATGTGGAGCGTCCCAGGTTTGTTATTTCCCTGGAGTGACACGACTCGGGTGCGCACTTCCTTCCTGCTGGCCTGTTTTGGGAGGCCCAGAGAGGGCATTTCGGCAGCTTGTAGTGCCTTCTCTCGCTTCACTCGTCCCGCCCACTACTGCTCTACAGCTAGCGAGCTGCGGGCACGAACCCTCGGAGTCCTGGAGAGGCTTGGCCGCTTTGTCTTGGCTCAGGCTTGTCTTCGGAGCCCACCAGCCCGGAAGCGAACAAAGAGCCTCGACCCCCACTCCCCAGCCTCCGCCTCTCCTCCACGCGCCGGTTCTTCACCTCCCCAAAGACCCCTTTGTCTGCCTGGGAAGCGCAGGTCTGACGGGGATGCCCTCACGCCCCGCCCAAAACCCTTCTTTTCTGACTGTTGAGCTAGGTCACATTTGCAACCCACCCACTCCCAATGTAAACGACCTCATAGAGTTCGGCATTTTCCCCCCAGAATAGACCATATATAGGTTTGTTGATGCATAACGACCATCCAGGCCATTCCTTACTAGCTTTTTCATTCTGTTCCAGTTCCTTCCGACTGTACTTACTGCTACCTCAGTTTTCTATAAAACAGCAATTCCTTCTGTAAGGATAAGCCTGTGACTTGCTCGCCTGAATGCTCATTACTTAGGGAGGAACAGGAATATTAACAAATGGAGTGCATGGAGTTCGTGTGCTTGTTCACGTTTTAGCAGTCCTATATCACACACACACACACACACACACACATACACACACGCAAGGATTCTAACTTCGTTTTCATAAATGCCAAGGAAAATAAAAACCAAGCAGGCATCTCTGCCACTGTGGAGTTTCCGGTAGCGGACGCCTCCGGATGAGGGAGGATTTCCAAAAGAGGACTTTGAACACAGTTGACAACCAGGTTCACATCCTCAGAAAACGCTTCCAAGCCATGTAAGCAATACAAAGTTGCAGCCACCCCACTGGGTAAACTTCAAAGACACCGAGGCCAGGGGCAAGGAGGAAGGAAGTGTGATATTTAGAGAACTCACTGGGGTGGGGGGAAATTTTGAACTTATCAAAAAAAAAAAAAAAAAAAGAAAAGAAAAAAGAAAAGAAAAGGCAGAAATGTAGACCGTAAAGAAGATAAAGTACCCAGTTTCTAAAATTGTACCCATGGCACCCATGCGTTTTAACCATGGAAGAGCAAATAAGGAAGTATCCTTGGTTGTACCGGAGTTTCTAATTCAAACTAAGATACACAGATCTACCCCATGCCAAAGAGTAAAGACAGGGTGGAGACACATTTCCTGCTTTCTGGGCTTTAACTTCAGCCCTACCAAAAGCCAGCTTTCTCTAGCATCTCTAGAGTGATAAGGTAGAGAAAGGAGGGCAACCAGATGGTGGATAAAGACATCTTGCTTGAGTTCTGCCCACGGATTAAAACGACAAGGGCACACGTTCTTTGTTGACACTTCTGCTGTGACTTCCCCTTTGGAGTACTAGCCCGGCGTCAACACAACTGTCACTGCCACCAAACAGCAGCAAGTTGAACTCTTACTGGGAACATGCCTAGAGAAGCACACACACCCCCCTCAACAACTGCCTTTGTTATTTAATCCACGAGACTAAACACACACAAGCTCATAGGAACATACATGCTATCCCAACCCTCACTCCATTGTCTATATTCACATTTCATTTATGGCTTGACTTTTTGTCATATCCTGAAATGAAGCTTTGCATTTACCCGATGAGTTGTGTCTCCTGGTGCTCCTCAGTTCTTGCTATTTCTTTTGTCTTATAAAAGATCAGGAGCAGACTTATGGTGCAGATCGTCCACCTCTTCCGAATGGAGCGCATCTTGGGTGCCCAGGAAAGTAGCGGTTGCCCCAGATCTCGCACCTTCTCTGGATATAAAAGCTCCTCTTTTGGGGACACAGTCGCGGGAGGTGGGGGTCGGAATCTGTAAAACGTGAGGAGAGCGTGGAGCCGGGATCTCAGGAGCAGGTCACCAGGGTCCTCTGCGGCCACGCTCACACTGGTGCTCGAGCGCTGCCCAGCGCTCTCCCTCGCGGTTCGTGCCAGCCCTGCCAGGTCTGTCCGAGCTGCCACCCCTAAGGCTCAGGTTTCTTTAAAGACGAGACACCGTGTGCTTTGAAGGTGACGGCCGCTTCTGCAGCTGGGTTCGGGGTCGTCACTGGCCCTTCCTTTTTCCTAGCAGGGAAATGATGAGCAAAAACAGCCAATCAACGCACTGAGGAGGCGGAGGCTGCTGTTGCCTTGCGTTGCTGGAGGCTGCTCGGAGAGTAACGGAGAGTAACGTTGCCGGCTCTGCCTGCACGGTGCTGGGAGAGGAAACCTACAAGCTCATAGTCGTACACACACACACACACGCTCACAGGAACCACCACTCCTACACTATGGGGAGAGCTCACTATTACAGGAGGGAGTCAGGCGGCTTTCTGAGAACACCCGAAGCGTCAGCTCCTGGACAGGGTAGCGCAGAGATAGCCTGTCCGCATCAGCGTAGAGCGAGCACTTCAGCTGCGGACAGACTAGAGACGCGCGGTGGTGGAGAAATTCTACACATAGAGCTGGTAGCGCATGGAAAGAAAGGTCGCTTCTTCCAAGCACTTTTGCTATACATACGCACAGGGGCACACACATATGCATCCGCACGCCTTCCAAGTAGAGGGAATTCCGGGGAGGGCGAAGGAGAAGACGACGTTTTATAATCTGTGCACAGTTCAATCTGGAAAGTATAAAAACACACATGCACCCATTAGCCTATTGCCCACTCAGGGTGGGTGGTAGATAATGATCCCTACTCAGTATCCTGTAGGAAACAAGTGATGTCAAAGGTATCATTAGATACTTTATGGATATTTCTGTGACTCTCATTGTCATTTGCAAACTCCTTGCACAGAAGTCAAGGAAACTTCAATCCCACTTAAACTTCACTGAGAAGAAACAGGTTTCCAAGAAAAAGCAGTCATCAAGGACCTTCTTTTTAAACACAAACACACCCGCACTGGTAAAGGAAAACAGGAAAGAAACTGGAAGAAAGAAGAACAAAGGAAGGAAGGAAGGAAGGACAGGGAAAGGAGGGAAAAGGAAAGGAGTGACAGACAGGCTCTTCTCCAAAAGTCTCAATGTTATGTATTTATCCTCTGATCTTCACTCTCTCCTCTCTCCTACAGTCTCCTCCCTGCTATCGCATTATGCGGCAGGGGTATGTGACCAGTCCTGCGCTCCAGTTTTCATTCTGACCCTTTCTTCACTGTCCTTTGGTCCTCACCCTCACCCCGAGAGAACTTGCTGTTCTGGTTTTCCCACACAATGGTTTGGCTTTTCACCAGGAGGCAGGTGGGTTGGATCAGGAGGCACCCCTAATGTGAGACAGTGCCTGAAAGCCAGAATTTTCCCCAGTTTATAAACAAGAGTGACACTTTTTTCTTTCCCCACCCCCACCACTAACTTCTCAATTGAATTTCTGGTTCCTTCATTCCAAGCAACAGCTTTAGCTCATCCATTCTATGCCTTTTGGGGTTTACACCTCCACAAGCCAAGCCAGGAAGTGGTGAGGCCCACAGCCAATCTTATGCTGGAGCAGAGCAGGAAAAGAAGTTATGAGTTAACAGTCCCATGAGAGTTTAAAATAATGATAACATCCAGCTCTTCTGAACAAAAAGAAACCAGGTCCCTGGCAATGTTTAACATTCTTTGCCTAAGGTTTAGGAAATTAAGAACTTCTCAGTTGTGGAGCCTTATATTCACAGCAGAGCCAATTAGGGGGGCTGGGTCTAAAATGCTCAAAGGAGCAAGTAATTACTAGCCTTTATTGACACTACAAGTGGCCCGCTGGGAGCCTTTCAAGTTTATTGACGTCTAGGCAAATCCTACTTGCATTAATGCATCTCTATCACACTGACTTCTCAACTTGAGGAAACTGCAAGAACAAAGAGCATATTTAAGTTAAAAGAGAACTTGGAAGGGGAGGACCTGGGCAATGTATGGTTAAGATGCTAAATTCTAGTTGTAAGAACACAGAACTCATTTTAAGCAATTAACAAATATATTTTGGATTTTAAATAAAACATCACTCATTGATGAGGATGGTGTAGTATGCATTACTTAAATTTGTCCAATATATCTTGAACAAATATTATGGGCAATGTGAAAGACATGTGAACACACAGATGATTAAAATATAGCATCTAACCAAACATGAAGTTCACTCACTAAGATAGGTCAGATTGCAAAAGAAGTAAGTTGCAATATAGCACCATGACTAACAGCAGCATTTGAAGCATATAGTTGGTATCTTGGGTAAGCTACAGGGTAGAAGCAGATGGAGTGTTTAAGTTGTGGGCAGCAAGGAAGGTGAGCTTCTTGGAAGAGGTCATGCAAAGCTAAGAGTGAGCCAGTTAGAGGGAGGACAGAACATTGCAAACAGGAAAGAGTATGTGTGTGACTTCTGAGAATAATACAATGCTGGTGCTTTGGGGAACTTTGAAGTAGTTCAGTATTGTGGGAACAGAAAGTGGGAAGGAAGAGTAGTGGGACAAAGTTTTCAGGATAATCATAATATTCTATAGCCTCACAATGTCAAGCTGTCTCCTCCAATGGGAAAATTGCAACAAGAAATTCTTCAAGAGGAAAATGTCTTAAGCTTTAAATTAAATTAGGGGGAGTGGTTCATCTGGCCCTAACAGTTAGAACACACACACACACACACACACACACACACACACAAACAGCAGAACAAAAGTACGCCAAGCACTTGTTATAGGAACACAGAAGATAGATTTAGACATCTAGGAGAAAAAAAATGAATGTTTCAATTGTATAATGCTACTGTTCCTAAATTTGTTAAGCATGGCACCTTTTATGTTGAAGTAAACAATTCTGAATGATTGATCATGGTTCAGCAAGACTGAAGAGCTTTCTCTTCCCATATTTGAACAATTTAATGTTTAGAGTGTATTTTAGTGTCATTTGTTTAATATTATCAAATTCATGAAATATGCATCCATATTTGGCAAGTTAATCAAAAACATACAGACCAACACTTGGACCAAATTCAGGACAGTCTGGTTCTTCTCAAAATGCAATTAGGTATAAGTACCATAAAAATAAGTATTGTGTAAGAAGTCTTATCCACACAGGAGTTTTTTGGACTCACTCCTTTCCATTAGAATGCCTGTTTTGATGATCCTGAGAAGCTAAAGTTGTTCCTAAATTTCCATTCTATCTTTGAACTGTAAGTTCTTCAATAAAGAGAACACATTTGTCTTTATTCAGCACAATTCTGCAATTATGCAGTACCTTATGAATAAATAATACAAGTAATGGCAGCTGCTTTTAAAATGCTACTTTATCCTTTAACTTAATGTAAATCACATTTTAATTGTTAGCTGTTCCCTCAACTTTACAAATAAGTGGATTGACAATTGGAATTTCATAGTGGGGGTTTTCATGGCCCATGACAGTTTATTTAAATAGACTATTTTTTGGGGGGGGGGTGCTTTTAGATTTACAGCAATATTGAGCAGAAAGTACAGAGACTTCCCATTACCTTCACCTCCAGACATGCACAGCCTCCCCCACTACCAACACCCCACACCAGTACAGTATATTTGTTAAAATCAATGGAGCTACGTTGACATACCATTGTCACCAACAGTCCATAGATTTCAAAATTTACTCTTGTACTATATTCTATGTGGACTACAATTCTATGTGGACTACATTCTATGGGTTTTGCTAAATGTGTAATGACATATAAGTATCATACTGAGTAGGTTCACTGCCTTAGTAATATTCTGTGCTCAGCCTGTCCACCCCCCCCTCCCCCACAAACTCATAACAGACATTGATATTCTTACTGCCTCCATAGTTTTGGTTTTCCAGAAGTCATATGGTTGTAGTTATATAGTAGGTAGCCATTTTATACTGGCTTCTTTTACTTGGTAATATTCTTTAAAAATTCTTCCATATTTTTTCATGGCTTAAATGTTCACTTCTTTTCAACATTGAATAACACTCCATTGTTTGTATATACTGTAGTATTTATCCAAATACCTACTAAACGACCACTTGATTACTTCCAAGTTTTGGCAATCATAAAGCTGCTATAAACATCTATATGAAGTTTTTGTGAAGACATAAATTATGAATTCATTTGGGTAAATACCAAGGAATGTGGTTACTGGTAAGATTGATAATCTGGTAGTTGTTGGTAATACTATGGTTAGTTTTGTAAGAAATCTTAACTGTCTTCCAAGGGCTGCACTATTTTCCCTCCTATCAGCAATTAATGAAAGTTCATGTTTCTTCACATTGTCACCAGCATTTGGTATTTTGATGTTTTGAATGCTGACCACTATATAGGTATTTAGTGGTGTGTCATGGTTGTTTTAATTTGCACTTCCCTGATGACATATGGTGTGGAAGATCTTTTCATATGCTTATTTGCCATCTGTATATCTTCTTTGGTGAGATGTCTGGTGAAATCTTTTGCCCGATTTAAATTGGATTTTTCATTTTTTTATTGCTACATCTAAGAGTTCTTTGGTATGTTTTATATAACAGTCAGTTAATATATATTTTTCAAATATTTTCTTCTAGCCCATGGCTTGTCTTCTCCCTCTTTTGACAGTGTCTTTCACTGAGCAGATATTTTAAATTTGATTATATCCAGCTTATCAATTACTCTTACTTTATCATGCCTGTGGTGAATCTAAAAAGTCATTGTCAAACCCAAGTTAATTATGAAGAGTGTAAAGTATATGTCTATATTCTTCTTTTTAATTTTTACTTTCTTGCCTGTGGATATATAGTTGTTTATGGACCATTTATTGAAAAGCCTATCATTTCTGCATTGTTGCTTTTATTCTTTTGCCAAAAATCAGTTGAATGTACTTTAATGGGTTTATTTCTGACATTTCATCTGTTCCACTGATCTGTTTGTCTGTTCTTTCACAAATAAACATGTTGTCCTTATTATTGTAACTTTACAGTAAGTCTTGAAGTCTGTCTGGTAGTTTCAGTCCTCCAACTTTGTTCTTTTTCAATATTGTTGACTATTTTGAATCTTTTGTCTCTCAATATAAGCTTTAGAATCAGTTTGTCAATATCTTCAACAATAACTGGATGGGGTTCTGATTGGAATTGTGTTGAATCTGTAGATCAAGTTGGGAAAAAAATGACATCTTGACAAGATTGTCTCCCTATCATTAACACAGTTCATTTCTTCATTTATTTAATTATTTTTCAATTCATTTTATTAGATTTGTTAGTTTTCATCATAAAAATCTTGTACATATTTAGTTAGATTTATACTTAAGTATTTCATTGAGTGCTAACAATTTTTTTTTAAATTTCAAATTCCAATTGTTCCTTGCTAGTACCCATGTCATTTTAATAATGGAAATGTTGGTGTATTAGTCAAGAATGTCCAGAGAAACAAAACCAAGATGTGTGTACATAAAGAAAAAATATTTATGTTAATGAACTTATTGTGTTATTGGGGAGGCTGACACTTTCCAATTTTACAGAGTAAGGTGGTAGGCTGGAAGATGGAAGCCTTCAAGTTGCAGCTCAAGTCCCAGGACATCAGGAGGCAGACATCCATCTTCCTTAGAAAATCTCAATGTGTTTTTATTTAAGGCCTTCAGTTTACTGGATGAGGCCCATCTATACTACAGAGAATCTGCTTTACTCAAAGGTTTTTTTTAATTCAAATATTACTCTGATCTAAAAAAAAAAACAAAAAAACACACCTTCACAGCAACATCTAGACTGGTGTTTAAGCAAATATTTAGGTACCATAGACTAATCAAATTGGCACATAAAATCATCACAGATGGGCTGGTTAAAATTTTTGTTAATGACCTTACAATGTAGTGAGAATTATTCATGCAAAGCCTTTTACTTATGAATCCATGATCAGGAAAAACAAGAAGCATATCAATGAGAAAATTCAGCTGTTCACCACTAGGCAACTCAAAATTTTTTATTTTTTTCTGGACAAAATATCTAGTTTTACAAATTATTCTGAAATAATTAATTTTGTCCATGTAAATATGTGTAAAAACTTCACTGACTTTTGTTCAATATGTGTATTCATTGTTCTTCTGTTATTTTTTAATTTATAATAAACAAATGTAATAACAACAGAAGGGTAATCTTGACTTTAGGTACAATATACAATTATAAACCTAATATAACTTCTCAAACAATAGGAAAATATCTCATCATTGTCATTCTCAGTTCTTCCTCACTATCTAACCCACACCACTTACAAAACTATTTGCATTTATTACTGAATCTCTATTTAAATACGAGTGTCTTCAGAAAAGACAATTCTTAGGCATTGTTAGTCAAATATACTTTAATTTATAATATCCATTTGGAATGTCTGAGACATCTTTTAATTACTGCTAATCAAATAGACTCCAATTTAGAGTGGGACTTCAATTGCTTATATTCCCCATTTTAATTGTTCACAAACCCTTATCTCCTTTGGTCCTATAGCCCTAGCTCTTGCTGTTTTATTTCCTACTGCAAAGACCCCTGAGACAAACAGGTGCACTATTCCTCATATGCTTTAGCAAGTCCTCAAAATTCCACCTTATTATCTATCAATATGTTTTCTGTATTTCATTTTGCTGTGTTTCCATGCTCAGTTGTCATTGGAGGAACTGTCTAGTAGAAATAGACTAACTATCAAGCTGAATATTAACCCAAACTGCTTTCCTATTGAATAGTCATCATCTATAAGGCATCTTCTGTGTTATTATCTAGGGTGTTTATTGTTTAGGATTGTAATTTTTAAATCTCAGTGTGCTTTCTAAGTCTCTTGTTATCTGCTTTGACCAATTTCTTTCTGCTCTCATTGATTTAATTTTTTCTTTAATGTAACCTACCTTCTTTGTATACTATTTTCATTTCATCATAAGAGAAGCAAAGAAAAATAATAGTATAAATTTTCCAAGGCTAAAACATTTACTTGTGTAGGCCTCTTTTTTTAGATATGTACATCTATGTATCCTTTGTTATATTGCTTTTCTAGAGTATTCTTGGAAAACATTGCTTTGATATACTATATATACATAATGTGAAGCAGACATTTTTAATGATTTATTAATATATATTATTTAATATTTTAAAAAATAATCTTGAGGTCATTATTAACTCTCACACTAATGATGGATATAGCCTCCAGTAGACTTTTGTGAAAGCAGACATTTTAAATGATTTAGTAATGCTTATTATTTAATATTTTAAAGAAAAATAATATTGAGGTCATTACTAATTGGCACACTAATGATGGATACAGCCTCCAGTGGACTTTTGTTTCCCAAGAAAATGGATCAAAATCAAATACACACCTGCCAGTAGTACCAGTACTACAAACTTATTTTCAAAAACGTGGTAATACTTGTTAATACCAGACTCACCTACTCTGATAGTAATGGTTAGGAGGCATTAGTAACAACTGTTTCATCTCTCTCCACAATTTTCCTTTATTCCAAAATTTTTAATTCATTTATTTTATTTACTTAGTCCCTGCATATATTTGAAATTACAATATTGCAAGTAAATATTTCTATTAAAGGATACACAAGTCATGATTTATTTGTTTTTTAAAATTATTGAAATTTTGATAACCTTGGCTTTTGTAAATAAATAGTCGAGCAAAGTGACTAAATGAAGTCCTTATAAACTAAACTTTTGAATACTATGTCTAAAGATGTCTAATCTGTCATCAAGAGAAAGTTGCTGTGGGAGAATGAATCAATAGATAGCTAATGGAGGGAGCGTGTGGGAATAAAGGAAAAATAATGAGTCCAATTCACATCTGACCTGTACCTCATAACATGAATAATTGATCTGTCTTCTGCATAAATATACTCATATTGTCCTACACTTCACCCGGAAACACTACTATGTAAATAGCCATGACTAACATAGGTGTCGTGATTACATACATGCTCACAAACTCACAGCTCATGCAAATCATCATAGTTTATATTGGTTACAATTGTGCTCCTATTATGAGAAAAATTAATAAATACGCTTTAAAAGTCTATTGGGAAGATCCAAATTACCTGGGCATTTTAATACCTCTTGTGTAACCTAAATGTAAAATGAGTTACCTTTTGGCCATATGTGTTAAATGAGATATGAAAAAGAATGAAAATTGGATTTATCCACTTATAATTTTTTTGAAAGAAGAATAAACTTGTATTAGATTATTATAATATTCATGATATATAGAATTCCTGTGGAGATTAACTTCCAACCAATAAAGATTTGAATGTGTGTTCTTGGTGTCCCAGGCATCTGTCACAAATGTTAAGGTGAACAGAGGCATTAGGCCATTGATGATTCTTTCCCAGGAATACTTTGAAAATGAAGTCACCTATAGGAAACATCAAAATTGGGCTTATATCATGAAGTTCTCTGATGACAAAGGTAGAACAAGTGCAAAAAGATACTTTAAAGTATGAGTTCATTCAAGTACCCAATTAATCCCATGGTATAGTTATTTACAACCTATAGTCAAGAAGTTAAAGATGGGGCTTGAATCCCACAGGAGACTTTGGAAGCCATACACTATCATCTTTTCATTTTGCAGGTTTACAAAGTGCATTAAAATATTATCTAGTGATTTTCACGTTGAATTCATTCATTTATTAATTGCTCAAAAGTGTTTCTTTTTTTTTTAAAGTTTTGTAGCCTTTATTTTATTTTATTTTTTTTTTAAGATTTTATTTATTTATTTTTAGGGAGGGAGGGGAGGGAGAGAGAGAGAGAGAGAGAGAGAGAGAGAGAGAGAGAGAGCGCGAGAGAGAGAAACATCAATGTGCGGTTGCTGGGGGTTATGACCTGCAACCCAGGAATGTACCCTGGCTGGGAATCGAACCTGGGACACTTTGGCTCCCAGCCCACGCTCAATCCACTGAGCTACGCCAGCCAGGGCTTCAAAAGTGTTTCTTGAGTACATAGTCTTTGTCAGATATTACTCTCAGCATTGAAGATACAGCAGGTACAAATCACACACAAATGTCCTCCTCTTGAAGAGTTTAGTTTCGAGATGTAGAAAGATATGATAAAAGTAAAAAGGAGATAATTGCATATTGTAATTAATGCTGTGAAGGCGTCAACAGAACAGTGTGACAGAGGTTAATAAAGAAGTTCTTTGAATAAAATAATAAGGAAAGGGCTCTCTGAGGTGCTTACATTTGAACAGAGACTTGGAGAATAAGCGGAAGCTATCAGTGCACAGAACCAGACAAAAGCATAGCAAGTACAAAAACCAGGAAGCAAAAGATGGTTAGACAAGAATATCAGAAAATAAAAGGCTATAATGGAAGCCATTATATCATGCATAACCAATTAAGCAAACTATAAGATCATGTAAGAAAATATTTGTTGAAAGCAAATTTCTGAATATTTATATCAAAGGCTGGGAAATTAAAATGATTTAGTACATGTAGTATTATTTTGGGTAGTGTTATTTGTCTGTTTAAGGTTTGAGTTCATGAATTAAAACAGAGATCTATCAATATGGTTTTATGAGTATTTCTAGTTGAGTTATACATGTTCTAGTTGAGCTGAGTTATACAGGGTTTATACACATAATTCATACATTTGAGTTCAACCAAAATTGAGGTTTTGCCAGGCAATTATAGGAGGGAAAGAAAAATCAAGAGTTGGAAGTGTTTAAGAATGCATAAAAATAATGATGGACCCCGAAGTCTAAGATGGTGAAAGTAAAAAGAAGCATGAAGACAGAAGGGGACAGATGCACAAAGTCTACAACACACTAGGATGAGTTCTCAATAAAATGGAGAAATTTTAGGGGCTACTAGAGACAGTAAGCTGAAAAGGTGATAACTGGTACCTGGAGAGTGAGATGCTCACAATTTGGATTTCAGAGCAAAATAAGGTAATGGTGGTACAAGATACAGAGTTACTATGGGAATTAGAGAGTAATGGAGAACTAAACTGAGGTGAAACCAGATTTTGCTAGATATGAAGAGCTCTCTCCTCAAATGCTCAGAAGTGATCATTAAGTAACAAGAAGATTAGTTAATGTAATTTTAAATTATTATAACCAAAAATCAAAGAAGTTATGCTTTTCAGGAACTCTGGATTGCAGATGTCTTCTTAGTTAAAATTTTTAATTTTGTACTATTCTGAATTTTAAGTAACTTTAATTTTATTTTCACTTTTGTTTAAACAGTGTATTTTTCACTCATTTAACAAATCATCTAAATTGGATTCAAATTTGCAATTCAAATGTGCTGTTAAAATATTTCATTTTGATTATTTCCTAATCTAGTCAGTTAATTTTATTAGCCTTATTAATGAAAAACGACCCTGAAAATCACAGTGGCTTGCAACACACACACACACACACACACACACACACACACACTTATTTCCTGTTCATGATGGATGACAGTGGCTGTGGGACAACTTGTGTGTGTCTGCTCCACATGTCTCCTCATTCCAGATTCCAGCCTCAGGGAGCTGGCCTTATTTGGACCTCCAGAAAGGGAGCTGGCAGAAACTCTTGATGCTCCTGAAGTTTCTCCTCAGATAAAATATTTCTCTATATTACATCTCCTCACATTCCTTTGTCTAAATCTTTCACTGTGGCCAAATCCCAAATCAGTCAGACAGCAAGGTGGCATCTCCTTCATGAGGGCCCTGCAGGCCATGTGTCCACAAATGAGGCTGCCTAAAGCCTTTACAGGGAAGAGAGCAAAGATTCAGCAGCAAAAATAAGGTCTGCTGAAGGAAAGTAGCATTGATATCTCACACAAGGTTATAATAGATAAATCATTAAGAGACTAATGTTCAGGAGATGAATCCACACTGGGCAGATAGAAATGCATCTGCCATGGATAGATATCCAAATGCTGACAAAATCTGCAGGGTCCAAAGGGATAGAAGATTTAAAGACAGAATAAATAAGAATATTTTTTCTGTAAACATCATGGAAAATAAAAACAGGTGACACAATGGGAATAGTGCTGCCAGAAAAGAAAGGTTAGCTAGTCCACATACCTCAAACCCTCACAAAGTGGCAATTCTTCTACAGTAAATATTTCACAATTTAATGTCTGATTACTAAATATACTGACGTAGAGAAATGATTTCATCATTTCTCTACAAGTGCTCCACGTGTCAAAGGGCAGATTCACATTATTATGTGCTTGAAGCTAATAGCTTGTTTTATTTATCTCAGCAAAAGAACGGTTTTTGCCAGTGGGCTAAATGTATTTGAAGGCTGATGGCCAAAGCTCTCTTTCCATAGGACTCTGCTTAGCTAGGAGCTGACAAAACTTATTTCATATTTCTTTCTTGTAGTATCTGATGTAATCTTGACCCTTTTTGATTGCCACATTCATTCTTCAGCATTTTTTCCATACCATCAAGTTACATTTGTGTATTCATGGCTATGTAGCTATCCTGTTTCCTTCCTGTATTATATCTCTTCTCTTTCATTTTAAAATTTCCTTCTCTCAGGAGGCAATCATCAACCCATTCCATTACAAAAATTTAGAGTGATTACCTCATTGTCACCCCAGAAAACTTACATGATATAGTCATATTCCTGATGCTTAATCTTGGAGTAAATTTTCCTTTAATTATATTACCTCAGTGGATTAATGTTTACATTGATAGATAGGCTTCAAAACTCTGGAATATAAAACCAACAACCCAAAATACTTATTTTATCAAGACAGAAAGACTTGATTAAACAAAGGATCAATTGGTTATGAGAATAAAGATGTTCAGAAAGGAATAAATGGGTTTGGCTATTTTTCTCATTGTCCTCTGTGGCCTTTAGCAAGAGACATTTTTATTTTATTAATATAATAACTCACATTCAGTGAAATAAGCTGTTCTTTTATGAGTTTGGTAAAATCTATAAGCAATAACCAATACTCGGGTCAGAGCATAGAATGTTTCCGTCCTCCTAGAAATGCCCTTTGTCCTCTTCTCCAGTCTCCACCTACAATATACTTCCGTACAATATGATTCTGTATTATGTATCTCACCATAGCTTAGTTTCTCTTGTTCTTGGGTTCCATTAGAATGGATTTAGGTAGTACATGACATACTCTTTTATGACTTCATTTTGAGAGTTTTGAAAGTTATGTTTATTGATAATTTGCATATTATACTCTTTATTTTTAACTTATCTTTGCCTTCATATTTAAGAAGAATTTGACAAATATTTTTCAATCAAGTTTTATAATTATTAAATAGAAGTTTTTAGTCTGTCTAGTTTTTAGTCTAATTTAAACAAATTACTCATACATTTTGATTTAGTTATACTAATTTGATGTTATTTTCTACCTGATTGATTTTTTGTTCTTCTTTTATTCCTTTCCTGCCTTTCCCCCCTTTTATGGATTATTTCAATTTTTGGCCATTTTATTTTATATTTTCTATATATTTAGTGTATTTCAATTTATTAACTTTATAGAATGACTGCTATATGTGTTAGAATGTTTATTCTTAGAACATATTATAAATATTATTAAACTTTATGCAATATGTAAGAAAATTATAAGTATGTAATTTCATTGATCACCTCTGCTTTGTGCTATTGTCATATATTTTTCTTGCATACATTATAAACTGCACAATAGAATGTTATCATTTTCACTTCACTTGGCTGACTTTTAGAAATTCAAAATAATACAAAATAAAAATACTTGTTATATTTATCCATATACTTACCACTTTTTTTCTTTGTTATTTTGTACAGATCTGAACATCCATGTGGCATCATTGTTCCCCTACTCGTAACACTTCAACATTCCTTGTGATGCAGGTCTGCTGGCAACATGTTCTTCACTTCACTCAACTTTTTGAAGGGTATTTTGGCTTAACATAGACCCCTGAGTAGATAAAAATTTATTGTTCTTGTTCTAGCACTTTACAGATGTCATTTCATTACATTTACTTTATCTTTCTCCCTGTTATTTCTTATGAGAAGAAACTGTGCCTCGTATATTTGTTCCTCCATACATTGGAATTTTGTTCTGGCTTTTCTGGACATTCTATTCCACATCTTTAATGTTCACCAGTCAGATTATAATGTGTATAGGAGTTGTTTAAAAAGCTTTCTGGAAACACATCTGGTTGATATTTTCATAAAATTTGAAGAGTTTGGCCATAACTATTTTCTTTTCAGTTAAATTTATTAGTCAATAAAATTGTATAGGTTTCAAATGTAAATTTCTATTGCAAATAATCTGTGTATGTATTGTGTGTTTACCACCCAAAATCAAATCTCTTTCCATCACCATTTTTTGACCCCCTTTACCCTTTATTACCTACCAACCACAAAAGATCCCTTATAGCCAAAGCAGTCCTGAGAAAATAGAACAATCCCAGAGGTATTACACTCCCTTATTTCAAACTATACTACAAAGTGACAATAATCAATATAGGTATTGGCAGAAAAATAAACACACTGACCAATGGAAAAGAATTGAGACCCCAGAAATAAACTCATGTGTATATGGGAAAATAATTTTCAACAAAGAAACCAAAACATATAATGGAGAAAAAAAAGCCTCTTCAATAAATGGTGCTGGGAGTATTGGAAAGCCACATGTAAGAGAATCAAGAGAGACTGCTGTTACCATATACAAAAGTTAATCAAAATGGATCAAAGACCTACATGTAAGCCCTGAAACAACAAATTACATAGAAGATAACATAGGTACTAAAACTATTGACCTTAGTCTTAGAGAGGATTTTATGAATTTGACCCCAAAGACAAGGGAAGTAAATGCAAAAATTAATTAATAGGATTATATCATACTAAAATTTTCTGCATAGCAAAAGAAACTGCCAACAAAACAAAAAGGCAGCAACACAAAAGGAAGAAGATATTTGCAAACAATACCTCTAATAAAGAGTTAATATTTAAACATATAAAGAACTCATACAACTCAACATCCAAAAATAAACACTCCAAATAAAAAGGGCAGTTGACCTAAACAGACACTTTTTCCCAAGAACACAAATGGTTAATTGATATATGAAAAGATGCTCAATTTCACTAGTTATTAGCAAAATGCAAATCAAAACTACAATGATCTATATGTCTGTTTTTATGCCAGTACAAGGTTGTTTTGATTACTATGATCTTCTAGTATAATTTGATATTAGGTAGCATGATTCCTCCAACTTTGTTCTTTCTCAGAATTGCTGTTGTTATGCAACCTTTTATGGTTCCATATAAATTTCTGAAATATTTGTTCTAGTTCTGTGAAATATGTCACTGGAATCTTGATAAGAACTGCATTGAATCTATAGATTGCTTTGGGTTGTATGGATATTTTAATGATGTTGATTCTTCCTATCCATGAACACGGTATGTGCTCCCACTTATTCATATAGTCTGCAATTTCTTTCTTCAGTGTCTTATAATTTCCCATGTCAAATTTTTACCTGCTTGGTTAGGTTTATTCTTAAGTGTTTTATTCTTTCAAAGCAATTGTGAATGGGGTTGTTTTCTTAATTTCCCTCTTTGTTAGTTCATTATTGGCAAATAGGAATGCAACTGACTTTTGGATATTAATTTTGTATCCTGCTACCCCAAAATAAACCCACACCTTTATAGTCAATTAATATTTGACAGAGGAAGCAAGCACATACAATTGGCTAAAGATAGTTTATTCAATAAATGATGTTGGGAAAATTGCACAGATACATGCAGAAAAATGAAAGTATACCAACTTCTTATACCACACTCAAGAATAAATTCAAATAGATCAAAGACTTAAGTATTGGATCCTAAACCATAAAAATCCTTGAAGAAAACATAGGCAACACAATCTCAGACATTGCTTGTAGAATTTTTCTTTTGGATATATATCCCCTGGAAAGGGAAACAAAAGAAAAAATAAACTAATGGGGATATATTAAACAATTTTTTTTTTGCAGAGCAAAGGAAATCACCAACAAAATAAAAAGACAACCCACAGAATGGGAGAACATATTTGCTGATACACTTGATAGGGGATAATATCCAAAATTTATACAGAAATTGTGAAACCCAACACCAAAAATAAACAACCCAATTTAAAAAATGGGCCAATGACCCAAATAGACACTTCTCTAAAGAGGACATGCAGACAGCAATAGACATCTGAAAAGATCCTCTGCTTCACTAATCATCAGAAAAGTGAAAATTAAAACCACAGTGAGATAACATCTCACATCTGTCAGAATTGCTATCATCAATAAATCAACAAACAACAAGTACTGGCAGGGATGCAGAGAAGGGAAAACTCTTTTGTTCTCTTGGTGGAAATGTAGATTGGTGCAGCCACTGTGGAAAACAGTAAGGAGATACCTCAACAAACTAAAAATGGATCTGCCTTTTGACTCAGAGATCATGCTTCTGGGAATATATGCAAAGAAACCCAAAACACTACTTCAAAAGAACATAAACACCCCTGGGTCCACTACAGCATTATTTATAATTGCAAGATATGGAGCAGCCCAAGTGTCCATCAATAGATGAGTGGATAAAACAACTTTAGGACATTTACACAATGGAATTCCACTTAGCCATAAAAAAGAAGAAAATTTTACTCTTTACAACAAGATGGATGAACCTGGAGCCATTTGCTAAGTAAAAATAAGCTGATCAGAGAAAGACAAATACCACATGATTTCACTCATATGTGGAATCTAATGAACCAATGAACTAACAAGCAAAATGGAGACAGACTCAGAGATGGAGAGCAGATGATGCTAGTGGGGAGAGAAGGTTGGGGGTGGAGGGATTGAGCAAAAAGGAAAAAGGATTCATAGACATGGACAACAGTGTGGTGATCACTGGGGGAAGGTGGGTGTAAAGGGACTAAATGGTAATGGAAAAATATAATAAAGATAAATTAAAAAATGAAATAAAGTATTTTCATTATTGTATCTTCAAAAAAACTATAATGAGATACTACTTCATACTTGTTTGAATGGCTATTATCAAGAAGACAAGTAATAACAAGTATTGGAGAGGTTGTGAAGAATAGGGAACCCTCATTCACTGTTAATGGGAATGTAAATTGGTACAGCCTCTATGGAAACAGTATGGAGATTCCTAAAATAATTAGCCATCATTCTTTAACTCTTTTCTAACATTTTTTCTTTCTTCTATAAACATCAATGACATATATTATATCACTTAATATTTTAACACTAGTCTCTGAGATAGTTTTTCTCTTAACATTTTTCTCCCTTTATTTTTGTTTAATAATTTCTATTGGACTGTATTCAAATTCACCAACACTTTCTCATGCTATAGCTGATCTCCCACTCAGCTTATTCATTACATTTTTCATTTCAGATATTGTACTTTGTAGTTTTGTGTTTTCACTTGGTTTACTTTCATAGATTTTAAAAATCATTTCTGAGCATCCCCATCTGCTTATTCATCATTTTCAGTTTTATTTACAGCTCATTTATTATATTTATTATAGCTGTTTAAAGTTTTTTTGTAATTTCATACCTCAGTTATCTTTGGATATTTTTCTGTGCACCTTTTTCTTAATTTGGGGGCATACATTTTGATTGTCTAATTTTTAAAAAATTATATGTTGGCTTTTGTAGGTAGATTATACATTATAGGAAGTCTTGGATATGATGTAACTCTAATACCTACCTACCTCACCTGGCCTTTGGTCATTAGCTCTTACCTTGCAGCAGTCACTGTTTTAGGCCTTATTAAGACTCACTGTGCACATGTGCAGCCCTGCCCTCAAGTAATAAAGTTTGGGGAAACCCACAAAGAATTCTGGGGCTACTCCTCTATATATTGCATCTCTTCAGTTACTTATCCTGAGAATTCCAGTCTGTTTATAAGTCCAGAAATCCAATGTGCTCTGCAGCTCCACAGACTATATTCTGTTTGGTTTGTAACTTTCTGTGTTCAATCCAGAAAGTGGCATGTATGTACTCAGAAACTAGTGTGAACATGAGGTTTGCCTCAAACATTTCCTTTCTCTTAGGGATCACATATGTGTTGGTTCATTTCCTAAGAGAACCAGAAGCAAGACAGGTTTAGACACACAGATAATGTACTGGAGGAAAAGACTAAGGAATGTGAGGAAGCAGCCAGAAGAGGTGGGGATAATTTTCAGACTGTTATGCAAGTGTTACACCTATGAAAGAAGAGTGAAAAAAGGAAGGCTGAGCGGGGGAAAATTGTAATAAAAATCTTTTATTACAATTCTTTGAGAGTTTCAGGAAAGCAAATGAATACCTAAGACAAAATGACCCAAAAGGACATTAGTATTTCTGCCATAGTCATCTATTAGTTGGAAACAGCCCACAGAAATTGTGGCTTGGGAAGTAATGGGCAGTAGATTCAGAGTGCAGTACTGTGGTCTTCTGTCATTTATGCTTTCTGCAATAGAATATGAGAGAGACATAATTTAATGGCCACTTGGAACAACTATCCTCACCCTCCCTCAAATTTACCTTTCCATACATGTTCAAGGGGCAGTTCTGCTATGATTCTCCAAGTCCTCTATTTCTGAGGAGAATCTTAGAAGACAGTAGTTGATTGAACAAATATAGCCTCTGTCTCTACTGTTGGTCATGGTCTCCCTCCTCTTCTCACCCTTGGTTATCACCTTTGCAGGTCTTGGTGGCTCATCTGATAGATTAACCCAAACTTTCAATCATGAACGTTCTGACCCCTTGGTAATCATAATTTTTCTAGAAAAGTGTTGCTGTATGTGTTCCTTTATAGAAGGTAGTAACAGAAAGTATCAAAATGAGTCACATAAATTCCACATTTATGTCCCCCTACATGTCTATTATCACACCTGCAAAAGGTTTTCTTTCCCAGTGGAACATTTACAAGTAACTACTGGTGCAATTATTAAGAATTGGTCAACACCTTATACTATTGTCTCACATTCTACTCCAAACTGCATCTTTGCCTGCTTGGTAGTGAGTGAGCCCATTCTAAATTTTGAAGCTACCACACATTTTTTTGACTAATTCTGGTACCATTTGTATCATTTCACATTGCTTGAAAGGAAAATATCTAGACAGAATTGAATAAACAAGAGATTTATTGAAAAAAATATCATGAGAAAAAATGGGAAGATGTAGTGGCTCCTATGAAGCAGTAAAGGAAAGGTGGATGGATTAGTAAGAAGTATCTTGGGCTGAAGCATAGTTCTAATGAAATTTTAATTAGGGTGATCAGCAGTCCTTGAGCCAATGCAGCCTCACAAGGGTTTTTGTCTTACAGTAGAGGTCCAGGCATTTGTAGGGAGCAAATTGCTTTATGTTTTTTTGACTTATTTTGTTATTTACTTTGAGAAGTTGCTTCTGGTACCATTCATTCCTTTATGGCTTGAAATTGGAATCTACTAGTGTTTGCATGCGTGATTGTTTGTGTTACCTCAAACATATGCTATAGAGTAGTTGTGAGAAATCAACATTGCAATGGATACAGTTGTGTCTCTTAAATAGTCATGTGTCCCTTAAATAGGAAGATATGTTCTTAAAAATATGTCATTGGGCAATTTTGTCGGACAAACATCATGGAGTGCACTTACATAAACCTAGATGGTATAGCCTACAGTACACCCAACCTATAGGTATAGCCTATTACTTCTAGGTTACAAACCTGTGCAGCATATTACTGTACTGAATTCTGTAGGCAATTTTAACACAATGGTAAGAATCTATGGACCTAACTATAGAAAAGGAACAGTAAATCTATGATTTAAAATATTAAAAAAAATACACCTGTATAGGGCACTTGCCATGAAGAGAGCCTGCAGGACAAGAAGCTGCTCTCAGCAAATCAGTAAATGTGTGGTAAGTGAAGGTGAAGGCCTATAACATTACTGTACACCTCTCTAGACTTTATAAACACTGTGCACTTAGGCAACACTAAGTTTAAAATCTTTTTTCTTTAATTATAAGTTAACCTTAGCTTACTGTAACCTTTTCACTTTAAAAACTTTCTAGTTTTTAAAATATCCAACTTTATAATAACACATTACACAAAATATTTTTTATTTATATCCTTATCCTATAAGCTATTTCGTATTCTTAATATTTCTAACTTTTTGAACTTTCGTTAGAAACTAAGACACAAACACCCATTCAGCCTAAACCTGCACAGGGTCAGGATTATCAACATCACAGTCTTTTACTGCACATCTTTTTTCTCTTAACTTCTGTTTTTAAATTTTTTTTATTGTTGTTCAAGTACTGCACACCTTGTTCCACTGACTGCAAAAGTCTTCAGGGAAAATAACAGGCATGGAGCTGTCAGCTACTGTGATAAGAATGCCTTCTGGAAAACCTCCTGAAGAACCTGCCCAAGACTCTCCTTGAAGAAGTGTCACTTTTCTCAGAAACAACCCATGGTGAGTTTGTTTTTATTTTTTTCCTATTATAAAAAAAGAATAAAATGATCTTAAGTCCTTCACATATTCTAGAAAGAGAAGTGTTAAAAATATACCACACAGCTTTCATGGCATTGGGAGTTCTGACTGAATCAAAGCTTTCATGCGGGAAGAAACTCCATTTGCTTGTCGGTAGAATTCAGGCTATTCCAGTTTGATGTTGTTTTTTAAAGAGCTGCAAGTTTCTTTATTAATTTCTTTGGGTGGTGAAGGGGCTTCATTCTATTTTTTAATTGTATTTTTCCATTGGCAGTTAGCCCCTTTATGCCCTCTCCCCACAGCAACCACCACACTATTGTCCATGTCCATGAGTCCTTTTTACTTTTTACTCAATCACTCCATTCCTTACTTTCCCCTCCCCTCTTAGCTGTCATTTGGCTCTCCAGCTATGAGTCTGTCCCCATTTGCCTTGTTAGTTCAGTTTGTTCATCAGATTCCACATATGAGACAATTACATGCCATTTGTCTTTGTCTGACTGGCTTATTTCACTTAACAAAATGTTCTCCTGGTCCATCCACTCTGTCGCAAAGGGTAAACTTTTCTTCTTTTTTTATGGCAAAGTAGGATTACATTGTGTAAATGTCCCATAGTTGTTTTATCCACTCATCTATTCATGGAAACTTGGGCTGCTTCCATATTTTGGCGATTGTAAATAACACTGAAACGAACAGAGGGATGCTTATATTCTTTTGAATTAGTGTTTTTGGTTCCTTCAGATACATTCACAGAAGTGTGATCTCTCGGTCAAAAGGCAGATCCATTTCTAATTTGCTGAGGTATCTGCACACTGTATTCCACAGTGGCTGCACCAATCTGCATTCCCACCAACAGTGCAGAAAGATTTCCCTTACTCCACATCCCCGCCAGCACTTGTTGTTTGTTGATTTATTAATGATAATTATTCTGGCAGGTGTGAGATGTTATCTCATTGTGGTTTTAATTTGCATTTCTCTGATGGTTGGTAACATAGAACATTTTTCATATGTCTATTGCCATCTGTATGTCTTCTTTGGAGAAGTGTCTATTCAGGTCCTTGGCCTATATTTTAATTGGATTGTTTGTTTTTTTGATGTTGAGTTTTGTAAGTTCTTTATAAATTTTGGATATTTACTCCTTATCAGATGTATTGACAAATATATTCTCCCATTCTGTGGGTTGTTTTTTTATTTTGTTGATGATTTCCTTTACTGTGTAAAACTTTTCTGGTTTGATGCAATGCCATTTGTTTCTTTTTTCTTTTGTTTCCTTTGCCTGGGGAAATATGTCTGATAAACTATTGCTATGAGCAATGTCTGAGATTTTGCGGCCTATGTTTTCTTGTATGATTTTTATGGATTTGGTTCTAACATTTAAGTCTTTAAATCACTTTGAATTTATTCTTGTGTGTTGTGTAATAAGGTAGCCTAGTTTCACTATTCTGCATGTATTTGTCCAATTTTCCTAACACCGTTTATTGAATAAATTATCTTTACCTCATGTATGTTCTTGTTTCTTCTGTTAAACATTAGTTAACTAGAAAGGTGTGGGTTTGTTTCAGAGCTCTCTCTTTTGTTCCATTTATTTATGTGTCAGTTTTTATGTCATCAGAGTGCTGTTCAGATTACTATGGCCTTGTAGTATAGTTTGATATTAGGTAGCATGATTCTGCCAAATGTGTTCCTCTTTCTCGGATTGTTGTTGCTATGTGGGGCCTTTGGTGGTTCCATATGATTTTTTTTGAAATATTGGTTCTAGTTCTGTGAATATGTCATTGTAATCTTGATAGGAATTGCACTGAATCTGTAGATTGCTATGGGTAGTATAGACATTTTACTGCTGTTAGTTCTTCCTATCCATGAACGCAGTATATGCTTCCACTTATTTATATCTTCAATTTCTTTCTTCAATATCTTATAATTAATCCAAGTACAAGCCTTTAATATCCTTGGTTATATTTATTCCTAAGAATTATAATCTTTTTTGAAGCAATTGTGAATACTTCACAATTTCTAAATTTCTCTTTCTGTTAGTTTGTTATTTACATAAAAATGCAAATAATTTCTGGATATTAATTTTGCATCCTGCTACTTTGCTGAATTCATTTATTAGTTCTGGTAGTTTCTTGGTGGAATCATTATGGGTCATCTGCAAATAAAGACAGTTTTACTTCTTCCTTTCCAATTTGGATACCTTTTATTTCTTCTTCTTGTCTATTGCTGTGGCTAGGACTTCGAGTACCAAGTTGAATAAGAGAGGTGAAAGCAAACATCTTTGTTTTGTTCCTGATCTTAAGGGGGATGCTTATAGTTCTTGCCCACTGAATATCATGTTGGCAGTGGGTTTGTCATATATGACCTTTATTATGTTTAGGTATGCTCCCTCTAATCCCACTTTGCTAAAAGTTTTTATCATAAATGGGTTCTGGGTTATCAAATGTTTTTTCTGCATCATTTGATGTTGAGGTCTGCTTTGCCTGGTCTCAGGAAACTAAACCTGTGGCTAAGGCTGAGTAAGAGGCCTCTGAACCAGGAGACACTAAAGAGACAAAACGTATTTCCCTGGCATGAATGTTGCCTGTTCTGTACCTGGCCTCCAATGCTTTGATCAGTTAGCCAATGACGGATAAGATTTCCCACGGGGGCGGGGGGTGGGGAATCGCCTAAGACAGGCATGATCACATGGAGGCCTCAGGGAATGACTTGGGGGGCTATGGAGATGAAGTGGTTATTGACATCGACCCCTGCCCCATCAGCTTTGCCAAAGTCTGAGTCCTTGGGAAATCCAAGTCTCCCAGCTGCCTTTGTCTCTTCTGCCAGACTCAGGCATGCGGAAACGACAGGGGTGGTGCAATCCAGACCAGAGTCATCAGACCCCAGGGGTAATTGAACCTGAGAAATAGAATATGAAAGAACCTGTGAGATCTGCTTGCTGGAGAATGCTCTTTAATTAGAATATGAAGGCATGGGCAGGAAATGAAACTAAGCTTTTATGTCCTGTAGTCTTTTTAAATGATAAACCCCCCAAATCTCAGAATCCCAGCAGGAGATCTGCCACTCCCTTTCAAAGTTAACTACTTGTTTTATCTTCCTGGTCAAATTGTATTGGGGGTGTTTTAATGAAAGCCTGCCTGGGCAGGAGAACAAGACGCTCTCCCCTAGAGGGGGTGACCAAGGTGCCCTCCCCTAGAGAGAGTGGCCGTCTGGTACCTATTTCCCCACAGGACTTGATTGTCCCTGTGTATGTTTTTCTTGTGTTTTGACGAGCATCCACAGCCTTGATGGATACCACTGGTACGGTATCTGTTTCAATTTGATACAATCATGTGTTTTTTATATTTCATTTTGTTTATGTGTTGAATCTCATTTATTGATTTCTGGAAGTTCTACCAACCTTGAATTACCAGAATAAATGCCCCTGGATTATTCTGTACTTTGATGCATTGTTGAATTTGGTTTGCTAATATTTTGTTGAGGACCTAGTGTCTATTTTCATCAGGGGTATTAGCCTATAATTTTCTTTCTTTGTCATACCTTTATGTGGTTTTGGAATTAGGGTAATGCCGGCCTCATAAAATGAGCTTGGGAGCCTTCCCTCCCCTTTCATTTTTAAAAATAATTTGAGAAGGAGAGGTATTAGTTCTTCACAGAATAATTGGGAACATCAACCCATGAAGCCACCCAATCCAGGGCTTTTGTTTGCTGGGAGGTTTTTTATTATTGCTTGAATTTCGCTAGATGCAATATGTCAATTCAGGTTCTCTGATTCTTCTTGATTTAGTTTTAGAATTAATCTATTTTCATCCAGTTAGTCCTGTTTGTTGGCATATAGTTGTTCATAATATTTTCTTGCAATCCGTTGTATTTCTTTGGTGTCAGTTGTTATTTCTCTTTTTTCATTTCCTTTTTTTTTAAGATTTTATTTATTTATTTTTAGAGAGGGAAGGGAGGGAGAAAAAGAGAGAGAGAAACATCAATGTGCGGTTGCTGGAGGTCATGTCCTGCAACCCAGGCATGTACCCTGGCTGGGAATCGAACCTGCAACACTTTGGTTCGCAGCCCGAGCTTAATCCACTGAGCTACGCCAGCCAGGGCTTTCTTTTATCATTTCTGATTTTATTTATTTGCATCTTCTCTCTTTTTTTCCTTGATGAGTCTGTATAAATGGTTGTCAATCTTATTTATATTTTCGAAGAACCAACTCTTGGATTCATTGATCTTTTGTATCATTATTTTAGGCTCTATTTCATTTATTTCTGGTATGATCTTTATTATTTCCTTCCTTCTAGTCACTTTGGGCTTTGTGTATTGATCTTTTTCTAGTTCCATTAAGTGTGATGTTAGATTGTTTATTTGAGCTTTTTCTATTTTTTTGAGATAGGTCTGTAATGCTATGAATTTTCTTCTTACAATTGCTTTCTCAGTGTCCCACAGATTTTGAATTGTTGTGTCCTCATTTTCATTTGTTTCAAGGTATCTTTTGATTTCTTCCTTGATCTCCTTGTTGACCCATTCATTGTTTAATAACTTGTTATTTAGCTCCATGTCTTTGCATGTTTTTTCAGTGTTCTTTCTACTTTCACAACATTGTGGTCAGAGAAGGTGCTTGCTACTATTTCAATCTTCTTAAATTTATTGAGACTTGTTTTGTGTCCTAACATGTAATCTATCCTATAAAACATTCGATGTGCACTTGAAAAGTTTGTATATTTTGCTGCTTTCAGATGAAATGCCCTGAAGAAAGCAATTACATCCATTTGATCTAGTGTATCATTTAAGTCACCTGTCTCCTGGTTGACTTTTCTGTCTGGAAGATCTACCTGTTGAAGTGAAAGGAGTATAAAATCCCCGGTTATGGCTATTTCTGTCAAACTCTCCCTTTATGCCATCAAGATTTGCTTCACATGTTTAGGTGCTCCTATGTAGGGTGTGCAAATGTTTACTGGGGTCGTATTCTCTTCTTGGGTTTTCTTTTTATCATTTTGTATATGAGAGTCTTTCTCTTTTTTTCTGCCTTTTCAAATTTATTATTTTTTAATTGTTTTTCAAGTACAGTTGTCTCCATTTGGCCCCCACCAATCCCACCCAACCCAGCCACCCCGAGTTCCCACCCTCAATCCTACTTCCTTTGGCTTTGTCCATGGGTCCTTCATACATGTTCCTGACAATCCTTCCCCATTTTCCTCCTATTATCCCCTCCCACCTACCCTCTGGTTATTGTCAGTTTGATCTTAATTTCAGTGTCTCTGGTTATATTGCATGCTTGTTTGTTTTGTTGATTAGGTCCCACTTTGTAGAGTATTTCTTTGTCTCTTACTATAGCTTTGGTTTTAAAGTCTATAATGTCAGATATCTGTACTGCTACCCCCACTTTTTTCCTTTCCACATGCATAAAATATCTCTTCCTATCCCTTTACTTTTAGTGTATATGTATCTTTTGATCTTGGATGGTTCTCTTGGAGGCAGCATGTATATGTATTTTTTTTTCCTTATCCAATCAGCTACTTTATGCCTTTTGGTTGGAGCATTTAAGTCACACTTATCAATAATCACACTTAAGGTGATTATTAATAGATATGTATTTAGTGTCGTTTTATTGTTAGACTATTTTCCTCTGTGTTTTCTTTCTCTTTTAGTTCTTCTTAAAGCAAACCCTTTAACATTTATTGCAGTGATGGTTTGGCATTAACAAACTCCTCTAGCTTTTTCCTGTCTGGAAAACTTGTTATTTCTTCTTTATTTAAATGGTGGCCTTGCCGGGTAATATAGTCATGGTGGTAGGTCCTTGCTTTTCATCACCTTGAATATTTCAAATCACTCCCTTCTGTCCTGAAATTTTTCTTTTAAGAAATCAGATTCTAATTGGTTCTTCCTTGTGTATAACTACCTGCTTTTCTCTTGCAGCTTTTAGGATTCTCTCCTTGTCTTTAAGTTTTGCCAATTTAATTATGATGTTTCTCGGTTTAGGCCTCTTTGGGTCCAATTTGCTTGGGACTCTCTCAGCTTTCTGGACCTGTGTGTCCTTTTCCTTCACCAGATTAGGGAAGTTTCCAGTCATTTTGTCTTCAAATAGGTTCTCAATTCCTTGCTCGTTCCCTTTTCCTTCTGGTAGTCCCATGATGCAGATGTTGTTATGCTTCATGTTGTACAAAATATTTCTTAAGTTGTCCTCATTTCTTTAAAATTCTTTTTTTCTTTTCACTGCCATGCTTGAGTGTTTTTTTTTTGTACTTTGTCTTCCAAGTCACTGATTTGATCCTCTGCTTCATTTAACCTATGCCTGATTCCTTCCATTGTATTAATTATTTCAGATATTGCATTCTTTATTTCTGACTGGTCATTTTTTATAGTTTCTATTCCTTTTTAGTGCTGCTGAGTATCCCTATAATCATTACTCTAAACTCTAACTGATAAATTGCTTGCCTCCATTTCCTCTAGTTCTTCTTCTGGAGAATTTTCTTGTTCTTTTACTTGGGGTCTGTTTCTTTGTTTTCCCATTTTGGCTGTTTCTTTGTAGCTGTTTCTATGTATTAGGTAGATCTGCAAAGACTCTAGTATAGGCCTTTGTCATAGGCTGCTTGTGGCTGGCCCTGGTCAATCTGTTTGGAGCTATTAATAATCGACAGCTTGTGGCTTCCTCTGCTAGGACTGGATGTGTGCAGAAAGAATCATCCTGCACACCAAGGCCAGCTTTAATCAGCACCTGGCCCAGGAAAGGGTTAGCTGAAGTCAATGAGCTCCCCAAGATCCACTTTATTTGTTAAACTAGTCACTAGTGTCTTCCTCACTTGCACCAATAACCTTGGCAATGGTCATCCTCAGGTAGTAGGCCTTAAAAGCTGTCATAACTCCTTATCCATTGGTTGGATCAGAGAGGTAGTGTCTGAAGGGAGAAATATCGCTTTGATTTTTCAATGAAGATCACCAATAAAAGAGGGATATTAAGAGCATTATCAACAGTAAGTAAAATCTTGAAAGGCATTTCATTCTCCAAATAGTACTCCTTCATTTCATTGGCATAGCAATTCAGGAGGGCAACTTGAAGTGGTCATCCATGACTTCCTATAAGTTCTATAGTACATTGGCAGTTTGTGTTTATTGATAAGCTTGAAGGTCCTGAATTTCTCACTATGTCAGAGCACAGAGGGTTTCAATTTGTAGCCTGCAACTTTGCCCCCAAATATGACTATTACCTGTCTCCTAAAGGCCTTGAGACTTGGCATTGACTTGGTCTCCTTATGGAGGAAAGTCCTTTCAGGCATCTACTCCCAGAATAGGAAGGTTTTGTCCATATTGAACATTTGTTCTGGCAAGTAATTTTCTTCCACTATCTGCTTATCTGGAGTTTTTGAAAATTCTTCTGATGCCTTCACATAAGCACTTGCATATTCACCACTCATTGTCATATAATATAATTAATAATAATTCTTGAATTGTTTAAACTATCAAGAGCTAGCAGTAAATTCCTCTAGAGCCCAAGCTGGGATTCAAAGTTATCCCTGTTTGTAAGGGTAGTGCCTACATCATAATTGGTTTGGTGACCCCATTTTCTCCCATTTTTTTTCTTATGATAACTCTTCAATCAATAAATTTCTTGTTCATCTAATCCTACCTTGATGTTTTCCTCCAAAATAATGTGAAATAATGAATATGGTACCAAGATTAGTTAAAACAATAGTAGAGAAGTGACAGGCACCATGAACAATACTCTCTAGACAAAACAAATAAGGAAACATGCTGAATTCTAGATGGTGAAACTTTCTTTAAACTGGAAATTAGTTTCATGTTCTTAGAGGATTATGAATATATGACTGGGGATAGGAAAGAACAAGAAATAGGTCACAACATAAGACATTAGGTGGGAAAATGAAACTATCCTGGAGGACTATGAGTACGTATTAAATGCTTTATTGTGCCAGAAATATCCCTCCCTCATTTCATTATGACCACCATGCTTCATCATAAATAAAGTACTCCAAGTATCCAGGAAAGATTGCTAGGGACAGTGACTTTACACTGGATCAAAACTCCAACTTTAATTCTTCATTCCTAATACTATATTAGAAACTCCCACACCTTCTTGAATTTTTGTACATGTAAGTTTTGGATTAACCCATTACCCAAACAGGAGTCAGATGCTTGACTGAACTAGAGTTATTTGACATGTTAGTACAGACATACCTTGTTCTTTTGCACTTTACAGACTTTTTTATCCCAATTGAAGGCAGGATGCTCTACCAGAAAAAAGAGTACCATTCACATTATCGTGACACTCACTTTATTGCAGTGGTCTGAAACTGAACCTGCAATATCACTGAGGTGAGTTTGTATAGCCAGCTGATAATGATTTCAGGTTTTTCTTAAGGCGTGTGCATTTTTTTTTGGTACAAGAAACACTCTGGAAGGAAGACTTATGTAGAAAATTTATCAGTGTCCTCATTATCAACATCTGTGTGGAAGTGAAGGAAGTAGATTTGAGTAGAAAGAAGGTGAACTATGATTCATCTCTAACAACAGCATCACCCTGTCCATTAAAAGATTCTGAATCTGGGAAGACCCATCAGTGTCATCCAGCCTAGAGGCAGCGGAGTAAGTCCTTAATACCTTTTTAACAATCAGTCACTAGATGTGGGTTGCTCCAAGGTAGAGCAGTGTGGTTCTCTTGGACTGAAGGCAATGAATGGAGTAGGACTCAGCTGGAAGCAATATCTGCTGATGGTTCTGAAGTGGAATCTCTGAGCTGTGCACCACAACATCCATCGCAGTCCACCCCTTGTGCTGTTTTAATCTACTTCCACCCTGTAATAAACCTTGAACATAATTTATTTGCTTTTTGTTGGACTTTTATTCAAGAGAAACTTCAAAAAAGAAAGTCATTGGGATGAATTATCTCCTCTGCAGAAGTAGTTGGTCTTAAAACTGAAGCCATACCATGCAGAGGATTTCCTATCATTGTCACCTTACAAGGATACTCCTGAGAAGGATTGTAGTTGAACAGCAGATTAAGCTCAACCTACTTTCTCTTCTGTCAGAAAGACCAACAATACCATATATGGTCATAAAAATAAGCAGAAGGAAAGGCTCTGGCACAAGGATGGTGGGTGTAATGAGGCTCTAGGCCTCTTTACCTTGGCAGCTTATATGTTGCATGTGGCCCAGCATGTTTCTGATTTTACATGCATTACTTCCAAGTTGAAATGTATTGCTACTAGGCCTACTTGCTTATGACTTGGAGGATTTGGCAGACTTCAGCTCAGGAATAGGAGTTCAGACTGAATGGTTACTTCAGTTTCCATGGTGTTAGGTGGAACCTAACTGTACCAGGCCCTGGTGACATACCAGAAGGAACTTGTTTTTGAATAATATATGATTTTCCCCTGGAAAGGATACAGTTATGGTCCAGTAACCTAGACATCTACCTGTGATTCTCCTAATGGAGTTTGCCATTAAAAATAGAAGGAAGCATTTCCCATTATCCAAACCTCTTCCGGATTGGTACAGCTTTTACTTACTTTAGTCTTCATCTGCTGTGGAACACTCTCCTGGCCTGGGCCATCTTCAAAGATGGCAGCCTTGCAGATCACTTTGTAAATGGTTCACAGAGATATTGAGAGATCTCTCTCTCTCTTTCTCTCTGTAGTACTTCCATCTCTTTCCCTCCCTTCATTCCTTCCTCCCTCCTTCTCTTCTTGTTTCACAATGGGATGCAGGCATGAAAACTTGCTGAAATTCAGAACTGGGTCAGGAATCATGACATTTCATTGAGATGGCAGCCCTTAGCCTACTGAATATCTATATTTAATTTCTTTTGATTATGAATATAGAGTAATACCTTTGTCAGCTGCCCATACTAAGATGCTGTCTTTCATTAACCACTTCCAAACCTCTCTAAATTAGTGCCTATGATAGATACTTCAGTTTCACCATCCTGACAGATGCACTGACTTTGCTTCTTATGGTTAGATGCTGCCTTTGGTTTCTATATTTTCAAGATTCTATCATCCTTCTTATAATCAAAGAACACAGTTCCATACAGCATTGATTACCATGAGCCCTACCAACAGAGAACAGCTACCATTGAGCTTCTCAAGTGTAATGGTGTGTAGAAGATCATTCTGCATGGTGTGGGCCCAGCTCCCACTTGGAGATGCATAGGACCCACGCCCATGGATAGGTTATCCCATGGGGAATAAGGCCTGCAATGTGCCTAGGCCGCTTTGAGTCTTGCTCTTGCTAAAAAACTCCCTCGCCCTGAATTGAAGACATTTACTATAAAGTAACTTCCTAAAATCCATGCTAAACCTTCCAAGGATGAGTGTAACTGGTTCAACCACTTTTGCCTTTTCATTTGCAAATATCCTTCTTCTGTGATATGATTAGCAGCATCAGCTCCTTTGTTTTCTGTAAAAGGTAACCACCTAAAGCGAACCTGTGCATAGTAAATGGGGACCATCAGGTAATGTGCTGAGAAACCCAATAAAGGGTGGTCACAGCAAGGGCCAAGGGTTTTGCTCCCCTTGGGAGAAAAGCCATGCTGTCCCTTTTCCTCCACCGGACTCGGTAGTCTATGTGAATGTCTCATTTCATGCATAATGATGTGGACACTGTGGGCTGGTGTCTGCATCAACGGTATTTCTCTCACCAGTGCATTATCGTTGCTTTGGTAAATGGAGCACATTTCAGAATCTCTCCAAACATGGTTAACTGGTGGATTTTCTAACTTTACACAGTATATCAAGTAGTTTGGTCACTTTTTGTAAATTTTTTAAAATTCCTTTTTTTTCTAAATGCTGCCATGGCATTTTTAGCACATCTACTTTACTTATAATGGGCTATCCTTTTTTTCTATGCTTATAAGAACTATGTTAATAGTGTATAAACACAGTTTTCTGAGCTCTTTTTCAAAGTGTGAAATTCTTTATCATAGGAGAGGTCTCTCTTATCAATAAAGTAAGGAATCCTTATCCAATCTCATGTTCTACTTTTTTTATACAGGACTCCTAGGATGTAATCCCAATCATATTCTCCCAATTCTTCCCAGTGTATATTGACTAGATCCTGCAGATTCCACTATTAGTATATTGTGAGTTGACTTCAAGTGCTCTTCAGGGCACAGTCCCATCTCTTCTTCCTTAGCATGTTAGCACTTCCCTAGCTTGGAGGTTCAAAGGGCACTATTGCTTGGTGCCAAGGGGTGCTCATGATAACTTGGGAACAGAAATCACTGCCTCATTGTCAAGCAATGGAGGGCACACTCGCTTTTACTAGGAAAGGGCAGGACTCTGCATCAAGCCCAGAAGATTCAAGGGATCTGGAGTTCACCAACCCCTAATTTCCCTAACCCAAGCCTCAGAATCTCACTCTTTCAAACTAGGAATCTTTGTTGTAAAGACTGATAAATCAACCTTCTCTGGAAGGTTTTCTGACATTATTATAATTAATTCCTTTCTCATTGCCATCTGGCTGTTACAGTATCTAGCTTTAATGTCCCACATTAAAATCTATTTAGGCCAGTGACACTAATTGTTTTATGTCAAGATTTCTGTAAAACAGACTTTGAGATGAAGATTTAGACGTGGGAAGTGTTTGGGACAGCACAGTCAATATAGACATTTTTTTAGGAATAAAGGCAAAGGAAACTAATTGGGCAATCAGTAAAGCTGAATTTCAATACAGTTACAAGGATGAGCTTGTATAGCTTCATGGGCAGCACTGGAGTTGGATTAGCCCTTTAGAGATGTGTTGCCTTGAGACAAGGAAACCATGACTTTATACTCCTATGTTTAAAATGGTTAGGTTCCCACTTAGTCATGGGTTCAGACATGACTAAGTATAGATGTTCTCTTTAGCCAAAATACATTTCTAGACATTGACCTAGCTACTGGAATTCCCAAAAGGGGAAGGATAAATGTCTCCATCCTACATACGAATTCTGAGTGGCACATTGTATTATCCACTATATAGAAATTAATTGAGAATGACATTGTGTTGGTTGGTCAGTCACACTTTGATTTTTGCATTCATAGGGATTTCAGGGGCTGATTGATTCCCTTCCAGTTTTTACCATAATTTCTAGAAGTATGAAATAAGTTGGTTCCAGTTTCAGTAGGTCTATTCTGTATTATCATAAAAGTTTATGTACACAATGGCTATTTTAAGTAATACATGTTGGAAAGTTGTTATTTAACATTTTATGGGAATTACAACATATTTTTTAAAGAAACTCAGGATTTTATAGCAAAAAGGAAACTTATTTCTGATACCTCTTACAAAGGCTAACTTCAGAAAGTCTAATGTTTCTGTAGGCTTTAGAAAAAATGAGCTATTTAATTAATTCTTGTAGACTTAAAAGAAAATAAAAAAGAATGGAAGACAAAAATAAATACCTCTATAGCTTTAAGTGAATTTTGTTCATCTTAAGAAGCCCATTGCTAATTTTGGAAATCCTTTACAATGTTTAACTTTCAGATCACCTTTAATGCCACTGAGATTTATTGTCTAAATAAAACAATCAAAATAAGAGACAGCCATGTAAGTGGCAAGTACCTCTGCTCTACTCTCTTTTTGCAGTGGGATAATAAAGCTCTGGTCCATTGATCAAGGCACCACTGTATAAGAGCATCCCATGGCTCATAGCACAAAATCCCAAAGATGATATGTGCAGAATCATGTTCTAATGTATTAAAAGCTCCATAGTAAAGCAATGTATAACATTATGGTTTGAAGAAAGAATATTTTTTGAGAGATTGCACATTCAAACATATTGAATGCTCAATGTGACATTTATTTGGATGGGGAATGAAAGATTCATATAAACGTCTATGAATAATCACATGGTTTCACATAATGTTCAGCAACACTTACCTAAACGTTTCATATTACCATGGGATAGATTCATATGCAAAGCCTGAAAATGCACAGTGGAATGTATGATTAATGAAAACAGAGTTAGTTGATGTTATTCTAGCATCATTTATTCACTCTAACATTTGCATAGGTCTTGACAGTTTCCACCTATAGAAATATGAGAGCTACACAAAAATTTTCCAGATTATTCTGAAAGAATTAAGACTAATTTTATTTTTTCATAGATTAAAAAGAAACTGTTTTTAATAAGTGTTAAATCTTGTGAAAATGGAGGTGGCTCAATGAACTTTGAGTGCATGAAAAAGTGCTATTTTTTTTTTACTTTTTTAATATATTTTATTGATTATGCTATTACAGTTGTCCCATTTCCCCCCTTCTCTCCCCTCCACCCTGTACCCCCTCCCACCCACATTTCCCCTTTAGTTCATGTCCATGTGTCATATTTATGAGTTCTTTAGTTTCTACATTTCCCGTTCTATTCTTGCCCTCCCCCTATCTATTTTCAACCTACATTCTATGCTACTTATTCTCTATACCTTTTCCCCCTCTCTCTTCCTCCCACCCTCCTGCTGCTAACCCTCCATGTGCCCTCCATTTCTGTGGTTCTGTTTCTGTTCTAATTGTTTACTTAGTTTCTTTTGGTTTTGCTTTAGGTGTGGTTGTTGATATTTGTGAGTTTGCTGTCCTTATGCTATACATGTCTTTTCTTTATCTTCTTTTCTTAGATAAGTCCCTTTAGCATTTCATAAAATAAGGGCTTGGTGATGATGAACTTCTTTAACTTGACCTTATCTGAGAAGCACTTTATCTGCCCTTCCATTCTAAATGAGAGCTTTGCTGGATAGAGCAATCTGGGATGTAGGTCCTTGTCTTTCATGACTTGGAATATTTCTTTCCAGCCCCTTCTTGCCTGTAAGGTCTCTTTGGAGAAATCAGCTGACAGTCTGATGGAAACTCCTTTGTAGGTTACTGTCCCCTTATCTCTTGCTGTTTCTAGGATTCTCTCCTTCATTTTTACCTTGGCTAATGTAATTATGATGTGCCTTGGTGTGTTTCTTCTTGGGTCCAACTTCTTTGGGGCTCTCTGAGCTTCTTGGATTTCTTGGAAGACTGTTCCCTTTGCCAGATTGGGGAAGTTCTCCTTTATTATTTGTTCAAATACGTGCTCAATCTGTTGCTTTTCCCCTTCCGATTCTGGTACCCCTATAATTCGGATATTGGAACGTTTAAAGGTGTCTTGGATGCTCTTAATCTTTTCCTCAATTTTTTGAATTCTTATTTCATCATGCTTTCCTGCTTGGCTGATTCTATCTTCTTTGTGGTCCACTGTATTGTTTTGAGACTCATATTCCTTCCTTTCACTATTGGCTCTCCTCCGCGTGTCTTCCTGCATCTGTTTTATGGTACTCTGCATTCTTTCATCTAAATTTCGTCCAAAATCCACCAGCTCCGTGAGCTTTCTGATCACCAGTGTTTTGAACTGCTCATCTGATAGATTGGCTAATTCTTGGTCGCTCAAAAGGATGAGTCCTGGGGGACTGATTTGCTCTGTTGAAAACATGGTTTTTTTTTCCGCCGTCTCTCCTTTTTTTTTTTTTTTTTCCGGTCTGGTTGCTCTTGTTACGGTGGGGGGCGGAGCCTTAGGTGCTCACCGGGCCTGGGCACCCCAGTCGCAAGATTGTGACATTATATGTGGGGGCGGGGCGGGAGAGGGAGTGGGGAAAAAACAATGGCAGTAGTTTCGTTCCCCTGGACTCAGACCCTTGTCTGGGCTTCCAGGCGGCAAGTTCTGCCCTGGTCCACAATCGCTGCCCCTCTGGGTCTGCCAGCCGCAGCTTGAGTACTCAGGGATCACCGCTGCCTTCTTATGAGCCCGAAGGCTTTTGCGCCGATTTCGCGCCAAACCTTCCCCCGACCTCCGCGCGCCGCCGACCCGAGCCAGCCCCGCGCCCGCCGGCACGTCTTCTCCTACCAGTCCGGATGAACGCGTCTACTTCAACTTCTTGGCTGCCCGACTTCCATTCAGATAAATCCTCTGCCGGATCTGGGTGTTATTCTGATAGTAAATTATTGTTGTAAATTATTGGTTTTCTAATCTTGGTTGTACGAGGAGGTACGGTACGACCACCTATTCCTCCATCTTGCCGGAAGTCCTCAAAAGTGCTATTTTTGACATAAACAGCACAAAATTCTGTTTCTTTATTCTGTTTTACCCAGTGACTGCATAGCTGAGTTAGAATAGTCTTATTTACTGGGGAAAACATTTAGTTTTGAGGGTAGGGATAAGAATCAAGGGAAAATAGGAATTTTATATATTTTAGTATTCTGGGAGAATAAAAAGAGAAAATAAGTTAGCTGGGGAGAATTCTTCACAAATAAGTCAGAAATACACTAGTTATTTGGCTCCTCCTTTAGGACCAATAAGAGAGGTTCAGAAAAAAGGCAAAAAAAAAATTCCATCTAATTTTTGTAGATGTAGAGGGAGAACAGGAGCTCCTTTAACAAAGTTTAATTATTTAATTATTTCTGTAAATAATGTTGCTTTCTTTTTAGCAATGTTTACATCAAAGATAAGGTTGAAAAATATCTTACCTCTTGTGTGATTAAAACTGCTAATTAATTATCTCGCTAACTGTATGTTTTCATATATCATCCTTGAAGTATCCGGAACTATTAGTACTTGTAAATCTTCACACTATCTTTATATGCCGCTGGTATGTAAAGTCTTTGAGACAATAATAGACATTTCAAAGATTCAATAATAGAATATAAAAAAATATACCACTGTTTTCCTTTATCTCAACTTGAGTGTTTCACATTTTAGTGCATTTTTGGCCAACTCTACCTCTTCTTCCTCACAATACCTCTTCTTCATTATATTGTGTAAAATAAGTATGTCTTTGTTAGTTTATCATATATTAATTGTAAAGTGTTTATCATCATCAGTATTTTAATAACACATAAGGGATTAATATAAAATGCTATTGTGATGTTTAATTTTGTGTATATATTTGTAGGGTATTTTGGGATGAGATTAATGCTTAAATTGAATAGTGCTAGGTAAATCAAATTGCCTGTATAATGTAGGTGGGTCTCATCAAACCACTTGAAGGCCTGAATAAAATAAAAGCATCAGCTTTCCTGAGCAGGATGGAATTCTTCAGCAGACTGTTTTTGGACTTCATCTGCACCATGGACTTTCTTGTATGTTTATACCTGCTGATCCACACTGCAGATTTGGAACTTGCTAGCCTCCATAACTGTGAGACAATTACTTAAAATCTCTCTCTCCCTCATAAATAGATAGATAGCTGTGGATAATACCTATCTATGTCGACATATCTACATCTAGAGTTATAGCTGCATTGTACTGGATCTGTGGATCTGTTTCTCTGGGGAACCTTGACGACAACAGCTTCCACACAAAACTTGGATATTCAAATTAGATAAAAGTATATTTTAAAAATTTAACTGTAATCACATTGTTAACATCTCTCCATGGTTATATCTAGTTCCTTAAATTCTCTCTGCTTGGATAGCAGAGTTTGCTTAATGGGCAAGTTATATCAATAATTGCACTGCCAAGGCAGATTTATGATTGTATACAAGATATCTCTCTAAAGAAAGAGACAATAAAAGTTGTTTATTTGATATTTAAAATATGGACATACAACAATATCAAATACAAAAGGAAAGAAGAAATTTAAATAAACTAAAAATATCAGTATTGCCTGTTTTAGGAAAAATGATAATATATAGTTATAGAATAGATGGGTACATCAAAAACTCCTAAAGTGACTGTTAAAACTTTACTTTTTTTCAAATTTTCCTGCTTAACACCTTTCTACCTGGGAGTATAAGCCAAAATATACAATGACATTTTAAATTTTTATTTTTTAAAATAATCATGGTTTTAATTCTCCAAACAAGCAACATACAAGCTTAGTACATATGAGCATTCAAGCTATAGTAACTGTTCCTAAAGTAACTTCAAAAGTAGGTCTCTGACACCTTAAAACATGGAAAAACCTTTATAGACCTTTAACCTCTTGTAGATTGTAGGGAAGAATAGTAATCTATCTGTTCAGATATTTTTTTTATTTTTATATATTGGTAGAAGTGAAATAAGGTATGTGGTAAAATGGTTAAAACCAATAAAGGCTCCAAGGACTGTCATGGAGATAAGACCAACCCCCAGTGGATTTATAGCTTAGAACTGGCAAGAGTAGCTTGATCCAACATGGTCACCAATTTCATTTATAGTACCCCCTGGCCTTATTATAACCTCATTGTAATATATTAGCATACTAACTGACACACCCTCAGCCACAACGTAAGGACATAAAAAACCCATATAAGGACATAAAATGGCCAAGGTGCTTTTTCAAGAAGTGTCAACCCCTTTCCCAGAAAATTCCTGAATATTGCTCCTCCTTATTGAATGCCTTATCCTTTGATTAAACAAGCCTCAGTTAAAGAAGTAAATCCCACCACAGAGGAGCTGCTCATCTGTGGAGTAGTCTCCCTTGTGTCACACTGCTTCACTAATACTCTTTCGCATGGACAAAAAACTAGCAGGGGTAGAAATGGGAGGGAGGTGGGGAGGGCTGGGTGGGTGGGCTGGGATGGGAGTAAAAGATAGAAAATTAACAACAATTAAAATAAAACTTTTTAAAAAGTTTTAAGGGAAAAAATACTCTTTTGCATTTAACTCTATGCTGGCTTGAATTTGATTTTTTTTTCCTGCCTGAAGCCAAGAACCCCCAGAATGCCTGCATCAGGAGTCTCCAAAGTGTTCCTCAGAAAAAAAAATGTGTATTGGTAGAGAGTTTTTGATTAAAAGATCTTCATAAAAGCTACGTGGGGGACTTTTGCCCCTGAGTAAGGTCTTACTTCCCTCTATAAACAACTAGAAAATTAAACAAAACAAATATTCAGATATTGGACAACAATCAACACAAGACTATTAGATAAGAGGAACAAAAGAGGTTAATGCTCTAAATCCTTTTTGTTTGTTTGTTTGTTTGTTTGTTTGCTTTTGCTTAGAGTCAATTTCCAAACCCCTAGAGCGGGAGATCCGACTCTAAAGACCTGTGGTACACTTTTTGTTTGAGGAGTCGAGTTTGGAGTGTTTTTCCACACTCCATGTTGCGGTGGCTAGAATAATTAGAAGTAGACAACCAGGGAGAAGGGAGTTACAGAGGGAAAGAGCTCTGGAAATGTGCATATGAAAACCTCTGGAATCTATGATGGAATATCAATATATGTAGGTAAGGTGAAACTCTGAGAGATGAAAAAAAAAAAGAAACCCTCAGAGGAAAAAATAATTATAGGTATCTGCCAGCCAAACGATTGCTGTGCTTCAAATAGGGCCATGAATCCTTCCAAAATCCAACAACCAAAGTAAAGAAATATCATTAAATACATGGGACATTTTGTAGAGATAGAAGAAAAGCCATGTGTTAGTAATGGGGTGAACTACTCCTACAAACAGATTACTGCAGACCAGGGCTCAACAAACTAAGGACCAAATCTCACCCACTGCCTGATTCAATAAATGAAGTTTTGTTGGGATACAGCTCTTCTAAATCACTTATGTGTATTATCTATGGAGGTTTTTGTGTTACGACACAGTTTATTAGTTGACACAGAGACCACATAGCCTGCAAAGTTTAAGAGAGACACTGGCTGGCCTTTTATAGAAAGTTTGCTAATTCCTCCTCTTGACTTACCCTGATTAAAATGACTTTCATGTAACTCAACAGTCTGTCAGAACAAAGTCCAAAACTGATAAAAGTCAGAAACAAAATTTAGTAACCAACAATTAAAATTCACAATGCCTGCCATTCAGTCAAAAAAAAAGTTTAGTTTTCAACCAAGATAGCAACAGGTGGATGAAAAAAATACTCAGATTAAAATGGATTAGGCAAGATTTAGACACACTTTTGCCGTACTCCCCATCCCAGGCAAAATGCCATACAATTGGGAAGGAACTCCCAACCTCTAGCTTCACTGTAGCTTGCAACCATAAGACCTACCAGACTACAGCAAACAAATGATCAGTTGTTAACAAGCACACTGATACTCTCCGTGGCTGTGGCTGTGCCTGTCAGTGTTCAATGCAGGCAAAATTACCCATCACCCAGTCTTGCCTTGAAAGTGTTCACCTGCATGCTTTGAAAGTGCTGCTTGAGAGTTGGGCTTCCAATTTAGCATACGTCAAGAGATAAAGATACTATTTTGTTCCTATTTTCAATCCTTAGATTTCAGAGATTTTTATTTTTAACCTCATTTATAGGTTCAATTGTGGTTTTAATGGAATTTGGGAAACAGAGGTTGATATGCATTTGGTAACCTACTTTATAGTTGGGATATTTATTATATACAGTTTTGACTATTGTTGTACTGGAATGATCGTTGTCTTAAATCTAATGGCTCTGATGCTATATTCATCCTGCTAAAAGCTGTTCTCAAGTTAATTAAAAAAGCCCATTGAGTAGACTATCCCTGTCAGATTTCCTCCCATCTGTCCATGGTATGCTGGAGGGATAATCTTTATGTTTCAGCCAACTATTATTATTACAATTTTACTTTAATACAGTTTAATAAATTATATGATTAATTATATTGAGATTATATTTTAATATGACATGCTAATTTTTACTGAGTTACATGATTCAAGTACACTTACCTGAAAATTTTTAGTTATTTATATATAGTACAAGCTTTGGGTCATAACTTTATCAACACTATACTATCTTTAAAAAGTTTTTTCCACTCATGAGTGGAAAAAACAACCATGGGACATTAATACAATGGAATACTACTCAGCTATAAAAAAGAAGACAATTTTACCCTTTGCAACAGTATGGATAGACCTGGAGAACATTATGCTAAGTGAAATAAGCCAGTCAGAAAAAGACAAATACCATATGATTTCACTCATATGTGGAATCTAGTGAATAAAGTAAACTAACAAGCAAAACAGAGACAGACCCATAGATAGAGAGCAGGATGATAGCTAGTGGTGGGGGGAGGTTAGAGGGTGGAGGGATTGAGTAAAAAAAGAAAAAATTCTCATGGACATGGACAACAGTGTGCTGATTGCTGGAGGGAAGGAGGTATAGGGGATTAAATAGTAATAATGGAAAATACAATAAAAATTAACTTTTTAAAAAGTTAATAACTAACTGGAATATAATATATTTTCAATGACCCTAGACACTGGTATGACAGATTTTTTTTTAATCAAGTGCTGGTATTTTGCTTGAGCTGTAACAATGCAAATTATAATATTATACTACAGCTCTGAGACTCACTAAAAAAAAATAAGAGGCATAACACTAATTGTGCCAGGTGGTGCATTTCATTTGTAATGACAAAGCTTATTACTACACAAAATGAGTTTACTGTAAGAGAATGTTAAGAATCTATCTAGTGCATCACCAATTTATATAATTACTCCCTGTTACTCTGCCTTCAACAGCAAAACATGGTGCTGACAAGCTGTCCAGAATTAAATATTTAAGTGATATTGTGTATTTATTATTAAATGAAGTATTTAAGTAATGCAAAAGGAACTTTATATCTAATAATGTTCAGCTATGTGAGTGAAGATTAAAGCAATGAATATTTTCTCTCAGGGAACTTGATAGTAATTGCTGAGTTTCTTTAATAGTGAAAAATTGAATTCAACCAAATGTAAAAATACAAATAATCATATGTTTAAGTGGTTCAAAATTTTAATGTGTTAATTACCTTCAGAGCTATATTCTGCCACAAAGCCTCCTTACATGCAGAGGAACATATTGAGGAATTATAAACATGTCATGTAAAATATGTTGTCATATATCCTACAGTAACTGGATTTCGGGAAATCTGCCCAAGGCTGAAGAAAAAAACAAAAGAGTTTAAAATGTTATCTGTCTCTATCAAAAGCAGTAGTTCATCAATAAATGAAGCATGGTAATCTTGTGGAATTAAGATACATCTGTGTAATACACAACAATGAGTAAACAGCAAATCATATTTTATAAGAATATTTAAAGTTATTAAAATGTTCATGATATATTAAATAAAATTACAGAAAACTATGATGCCTTATAATATGAGTAGTGTGGGTGAATGTCATAAATGTGTGTATATGTACATATATAGTGTGCATAAAAAATGAGAGAGAGACGAACAGACAGACACTGCTACTTAGCACCTTGAAGGAATTATAATGAATTGGTGACAGGCGTCATCTGAGTAGTTCTTATTTTCCTTCTTATTATTTTTTAATATTTAAAAAATTTTATTATAAATATATATAGTGATTATAAAGCAATGATAATTTTAGGTACATTTATTAATGACTGTAAAGCAAATATATATTTATTAATTATTTAATACATATACCATATTAATAATTCTTTATTTCAACACAAAAGAACTTTGTTTTTTCTAAGATCACACACAAATATTAATCAATTATTTATATCTCCTAGATTGAACAATGAGATATTACTGTGTTTTATAATTATTGTAACTCCTGGGTCCATCTATTTCATTTTATACCCATTCTTTTATTTACTGCAGAGAAAGGAATCTTGTTCTTTCTTGAATCTCTAATTCCTATGTTATCTTCTTTTGTTAATCCCGTAAATAAGCATGAAGTTTGTGGTGGATATGGGGTGTGAGCCCAAGACACCCTCACTCTGTTAGAAACTGAGAGTGCTGGGTGATAAGGACTAGCCATCATGTGCCTTCCTCAGAAATGCTTTTGTATATAGGGAGTTGAGACACCCAAGATTTGAGGCGAATGGCTGTCATTTCCTCCTCAGAAAGTGGCTGTGATTCATTGATGACTAATGTGGACCACAGATGGCTAGCCTTATGACTTCATTCAGAACTTCTCTAAGGGCCATCCTCATCTCAGATCTTTCCTTGAGTTGTCTGGGGCTTCTGTTCCTAAGGCACCAAATCTCTCCCCCTTCTCTTCCCTATGCTGCTCCATGTGTTCCATCACAGATATTGTCCCTGACAACATGGCCCCATACGTCTGTGTAATAGAATAATGTGTAAGCACTACAATAATACTTTATAGGAATATTTGAAGTTATTAAAACATTCACGACATATTAAATAAGATGTGGTTGTGGTAAGACATCTCTGCATACACATCTCTGTCTTTGGGTCTATTTTGGGAACATGCCAAACTGATTACACAAAATTGTTTCCAAGGAGTCTTTGTTGGGATTACACATGAAATATTAAGGCCCCATATAAGAAGGGGAGCCCATTTTCCATTCAGACCCTGCACGAGGGAAGTTTCATCTAGCCCTCACACTTACATAGCAAAAAGTCCTAAAGTAGGGAATTTCAGGATATAAAGAGCTGCAGCCTAAGCAGACAGAGAGACAGACGGACACTATTCCTGTGGCAAACAGGGAAAGTTGTTGACATATTGAAGACTACCTCATAGGAAATAAAGTCTCTGTGGAAATCAATTAATGTAGATTCTACTTAAAGGGAACTGTGTTTTTTTCATTGTTTTAAAGGATAAATATTTAGAGGTAATGGCTCCTTAAAATCATTATCAGAAAGAAAACGATTAGCACATAATGTAATTAAATTATTTAAAGAAATATTTATTAAACTCTTACTGTATTTTTATATCACTGATATGATCCTGGAAACAGCGCAGTAGAAAGCATAGAGTAAAACAAATCTGCTTTATTACTGACTATTAGTATTAAGGAGAGGGGAAAAAAGGAAGCCAGGTTAAAGGATTAGGTCATGCTGGGTGGGGTTTGAGATTTAAACAGGGTGAATAGATGAAGAGGTGATATTTGAGTTAATACCCACATGAGTTGATGGAGTGAGACATCTAGTTGTCTGAGGGAAGAAAATGAAAGATGAGTATTAGAAAAGACCATAACAGAAATTTTATAGTGACATGCATTAACATTTTCTCACTTCCTCAGTGAGATAAATGCATAGATCCTTACCTGTCCATGCCTCACCCACTTCTCATTGTTCAAACCCTTTACTTGCTTACCTTGCATTATATCTAGCCCTCTGGCAGTCCTGTCTTGCATCCCCACAATGTTTGAAATCTAATAGCGAAATTTAAATATTATTCAGCCTTTAAAATAGGGAAAACCTGTAATTTCCCAGATGCAGAAAGACAAATATTTTCTCATATCACTTATATGTAGAACCTAAAAAATTTGAACTTATAGCAACAGAGAATAGAATGTTGGTTGCCAGGGGCTGGGGGAAATGGGTGATGTTGGTTACAACGTTCAAACTTTTAGTTATAAGATTAATAAGTTCTAGACACCTAATGTACAATTTGGTAACTAAAGTTAATAACCTATTGTGTACATGATGTGTTGAGAGTAGATATTAAATGCTGTCACCATGAACACACACACACACACACACACCTATATGTGCACAGTAACTCAGAGGATGCTATTGCCTGGTCTGAAATCTCCCTTTCCTTTTAAAAGGCTGATGCTCACTCATCTTCGATTCCAGCATAAATGTTAGATGACTTGAGAGATAGTTTCTTGACTGAAGAATAAGATAGGCCCCAATATAAATGTGTTCATATCACCCTAGATCTTCTACAATCCCACTTAATTTAATTACTGTATTAGGTAGTAGATAATGTGGGGTTAAGAAAGGAAAACAGAGTATATATGACATATTTTAGTAGATTTTTTTGAAAAGCTGAGAAACCAGAGGATAATAAAGATACCAAGATTTTAGCAGCAATTTGACTCTTGAGGAATCACAAGAAAAGGTTGGGGCTAGGAAAGCCCCAAATCCATGATGACAAGATGAGAGCTGAAAACATAGTTAAGGTGGTCAAGTTAGTCTATGGTCCGATTTGGGGCCATGTGCAGAAGGGCCATATGGAAGAAGCGAGAACCAACACAGAGGTGCAGCCACCACTAGAAATGTGGTGGAAAGTAGAGAAAGAGGACAAGGAATACAGCAGGTTCTCTCTCCCCCTTTTCTCTGGAGCCTGGTTACATGGGAACCAGGGAGATGCTTTCTGTGAGCATCAGCCTCACTGCAGTACAGAGAGTGGGGGGAAAGTAGGAGATACATAAAATCAGCTTTGACCATGTTTTGAAGGAGATAGACTAGACAGTTTTCCTACTTAATTTACAAAATATGGCTTGGTGCCTAGTTTATAGAAGGTGTTCATAAATATTTATTTGAAGGATTAGTGATGCTAGTGTCCTCATATACGTGTTTGTATCCTCTCTCTCACACAAATATACACACTTTATTTCCACGATTTACATTATCAATAAAGTTTTTTTTTACTTCATAGCACTCTGTTTTAAGATATTCCTCTAGACACAGTTCTGTAGTTTCCTGTAGTATACCTGAAATATATTTGCCTATTAACATTCAAAATTCAGGTATCTGAAATGGATAAAAACACTCCTTATATATGTCATCTTAATTCAGGTTGTTTCTGCTTGAGTTTCTTACATCTCCACTATTTACTTCCCTTCCTAATGTACCCTTCACTATCTATTTCCTCTTTCATCTATTTCTCTGGGTGATTTTTGCATCCTTAGTGAATGCTATCCTTGACACTTTCTTTCATAAGCCTCATGTTGGCTTGTGGCCCAGGAGACATCAAGTTATACTGGGTTTTCTAATATACTTCAAAAGCTCTGGATTGCATTTTGACATCAAAGAGCCATTGTATGATAGAATGACAGCCTAGATTGGACTTTGAGAAATCATCTACTTTATTCTCTCTCCTTCTAAAAGGTTAATGACTGCAGTATAGGTAGTGACTATCATATATATTTTATCCCTTTTTTCCTATTACTCAAGCAGACATAGATGGCAGTTCCAACATCTTGCAAGTTACCCTATTCCATTATTTATTTTTTAAAAGTGTATTTCATTGATTGTGCTATTACAGTAGTCCCAGTATTTTCTCCCCTTTATCTACCTCTGCCCTGCACCTCCAACCCTCCTCTACTCCACCTGTACTTAGTTCATGTCCATGGGTTATACATGTAAGGTCTTTGGCTTCTCTATTTCTTATACTATTCTTAAATTCCTCCTATTTTGTGCCTACAAATTATTCTTCTTATTCCCTGTACCTTTTTCCCCTATTCTCCCCCTCACCTTCCCCACTGATAATCCTACATATGATCTCCATTTCTGTGATTCTGTTGCTGTTCTAGTTATTTGCTTAGTTAGTGGTTTTTTTTTTTCAGGTCCAGTTGTTGATAGTTGTGAGTTTGTTTTCATTTTATTGTTCATAGTTTTTTATCTTTTTCTTAGATGAGTACATTTAGCATTTCATATAATAAGGGCTTGGTGATGATGAACTCCTTTAACTTGACTTTATCTGAGAAGCACTTTATCTGCCTTTCCATTCTAAATGATAGCTTTGCTGGATAGAGTAATCTGATGTAGGTCCTTGTCTTTCATGACTTTGAATACTTCTTTCCAGCCCCTTCTTGCCTGTCAGTTTTCTTTTGAGAAGTCAGCTGATAGTCTTGTGTATGTAACTCTCTCTTTTCCTCTTGCTACTTTTAAAATTCTCTCCTTATCTTTAATCTTGAGTAACTTAACTATGATGTGTCTTGGTATGTTTTTTCTTCAATCCAATTTCTTTGGGACTCTCTGAGCCTCTTGGAATCCCTGGAAGTCTATTTCCTTTATCAGATTGGGGAAGTTTTCCTTCATCATTTGTTCAAATAAGTTTTCAATTTCTTGCTCTTCCTCTTCTCCCTCTGGCATCCCTATGATTCAGATGTTGGAATATTTAAAGTTTTCCCAGTGTCTTCTCAGCCTCTCCTCATTTTTTTTTGAATTCTTATTTCTTCATTCTGTTCCAGTTGGATGTTTATTTATTCCTTCTGTTCCAAATTATTGATTTGAGTCCCAGTTTTCTTCCCTTCACTGTTGTTTCCCTGTATATTTTCCTTTATTTCATTTTGTATAGCCTTCATTTCTTCCTGTTTTGTGATGATAGTCAGTCATTTCTGTGACTGGCTATCCAGTCACCCTGGTTACCACTGTTTTTAGCTCTGCCTCTATAGGTTGTCTATGTCTTTGCCCTCTGTTCTTTTTCTGGAGTTTTGATCTGTTCTTTCCTTTGGGCCATATTTCTATGTCTTGGTATACCTGAAATATTGTCGAGGTGGAGCCTTAGGTATTCACCAGGGCAGGACAACCCTCTTTTCTGCATTGTGGTGCTGTATGTGGGGGAGTGTTCAGATAGGGAATAATGCTGCTTGCTTGGCTCTCACCCCACTTGCTGTCACTTCCCTCACTTCCCACAAACAGATTGTGCCCTTTCATCTGCTGATTCTCATGTGAGTGGGTTTCTGTATGTTCTAGGATGCCATGGGCCTCTTCAGTGTACCTTCCTATGACACTGGGAGTTTCTCCCACCACTGCAACCCCCACAGATTTTTACAGCCAGAGGCTTTGAGTGTTTAGCTTCTCACTGAAACCCTGGGTTTCAAGGTCTGTCTCATTCCACAGTTATTCCTACCAGCTGACCTTCTGGTGAATGTGGGACCACCCAGTCAGCCAGCCCCTGCTTCACCTGTATGGTCCACTGCCTTGCTGTGTGAGGTCTCTGCCTTGGCTGCACATTTCCATCCCTCCTACCAGTCTGGATGAATGTTTCTTCGACTCCTTGGTTATCAGACTTCCATATAGTTTGTTTTCCTGGTAGTTCTGGTTGTTTGTTGTTTTTAAATTGGTTGTTATCTTTCTTTTGGTTGTATGAGGAAGTAAAGCATTTCTACCTGTGCTTCAATCCTGGCCGTAACTCTCTCATTCTTGCCCTATTTTTCTTCTTCTTTTTTTTTAGGTGATTTTCTTAGTATTTTCTCTTATTCATATATTTCAAAAACATGAGGAACAACTTGTTAGTACTGCTTTCATATAGTAGTACTAACTTTATAAGATGGTCATTACTGTATTGAAATGTATTCACTGGTAGTGCAGGTACAAAGTTCATAGTCTGCAAACACAAACTGCCAAAGTAAAACTTTATTTTCATATATATACTTAAGCATTAGGTCTCTATTTCTGCTTTTATTAAAAAAATTATTGACAACTTGAGGTCAAAAGAGTTCTGCCTCTGTCTTTGCCTTCTTCTTCTTCCCCCTCCCTCTCTCTACTCTGGTGGTTAGATAATCAGTCAATTAATTACATCTTTTTTGTAATTGTTTCTTTAAATCTTTATTGTATTTTTCCATTGTCATTTAGTCCCCTTATACCCTTCTTCACACAGCAATCACCACACTGCTGTCCATATACATAAGTCCTTTTTTCTTTTTACTCAATACCTCCAAAAAATTCAAGAGGAGGGAAAACTTCCAAGCTCCTTTGATGAGACAGGTATTATCTTATTTCCAGATAAAGACACAAAAAAGAAGAAAAAATTATAGACCAGTATCCCTGATGAACATAGATGTTAAAATCCTGAGAAAAATATTAGCAAACCAGATCTAACAATATATCAAAAAGATCATACATGTTGATCAAGTCAGATTTACCCCATGAATGCAAGCTTGGTGCAATATTCTCAAATCAATAAATGCGGTACAATACATAAACAAAATGAAAGACAAGAACTTATGCACCCCAATGTTCATAGCAGTGCATTTTACAATCTCCAAGTGCTGGAAACAGCCTAAGTGCCCATCAATAAATGAGTACATCATACTGTGATACATTGACACAATGGAACACTGTGCAGCAGAAAAAAAGAAGGAGCTCTTACCCTTTGTGACAGCATGGAGGGCACTGGAGAGTATTATGCTAACTGAAATAAGCCAGGCAGTGAAAGACAAATACTATATAATCTCACCTATAAGTGGAACCTAATCAACAAAACTAACAAGCAGGCAAAATAGATCCAGAGACATTGAAATAAAGAACAAACTGAAAGTAACCAGAAGGAAGCAGGGAGGCAAATAATGGAGGAAAGAAGGGGAAGGGTCATCAAGGAACATGTATAAAGGACCCATGGACAAAGCCAAAGAAAGGTAAGTTTGAGTGTGGGAGGTGGGGGTGGATGGGGCAGGAGAAGGAGGTGGGGGAAAAATGGAGACAGCTGTAATTAAATAATAATACAAAAGATTGTTTTATTATGAAAAGGTATTGAACTATAGTAAATTTGCTTGCCATCTTCATACAATTAAGTTTTTATTCTATATTTTAATCTTGTTCATAGCAAGTTATATTTAATAATTTTTCTTCAAAAGAAAAATTATTAGAATCCCGAAATAAACTCTATTTGGTCATCTAAAATAAAAAAAAAAGAAAATTAAACTAAGAAAACAATGTCATTTACCATTGCAACAAAAACAAATAAGGTGCCTAGGAATAAATTTAACCAGAGAGGTAAAAGCCCTGTACTGGAAAACTATAGGCCACTGAATATAAAGAAATTGAGAAAGATATAAATAAGTGGAAGAATATATTATGTTCATGGACTAGAAGAATTAACACAATTAAAATGTCCATTCTACCCAAAGCAACATGCATTCAATACAATTCCTATTAAATTACCAATGGCATATTTCACAGAACTAGAAAAAAACATTGCAAAAATTTATATGGAACCAAAAAGGACCCCAAATAGCCTCAGCAATCTTGTGAAAGAAGAACAAAACTGGAGGCATCACAACTTCTGATGTTGAACTATACTGTAAGACCACTGTAATAAAAACAGTTTGGTACTGGCATAAGAACAGACATGTAGATCAGTGGAACAGAATAGAGAGCCCCGGAATAAACCTATGCCTTTATGATCAATTAATATATGACAAAGGAGGCAAGAGCATATAATATAGCAAGACAGTCTCTTCAATAAATAGTGCTGGAAAAACTGGACCAGTATATGCAAAACAAAGAAACTAGACCACCAACTTACAACATACATGAAAATATATTAAAAATGAATAAAATATTTAAATGTATGCATTAGGTCATAAAAATCCTAAAAGATAACATAGGCAGTAAAACTCCAGATATTTTTTGTAGCAATATTTTAGCAATATATTACCTGGGTTATTGGAAACAAAGGAGAAAATAAACAAATGGGACTGCATCAAATTATAAAGCTTCTGCACAGCTACAAAAACCATCAGCAATATGAATAGGGAACACAGTCTATGAGAGAACATTTTCACCAATGATACATTGGATCTTCAAAATATACAAAGAACTAATACAACTCAACACCAGAAAGATGAACAACCCAATTAAGAAGTGGGCAAAAAACCTGAATAGACAATTTTCCAAAGAGGACATACAGATGGCTCATAAATGTATAAAAAAATGCTCAACATCACAAATGATGTTGAGTCACAATTAGATATTAAAACCACAATGAGATATCATCCCACACCTGTCAAAATGGCTACCATCAATAAATCAACAAACAATTGTTGGTGAGGATGTAGAGAAAAGGGAACCCTAGTGCACTGTTGGTGGGAGTGCAGATTGGTTCAACTAGTGTGTGAAACACTATGGACTTTCCTCAAAAATTTATCAGTGGGACTGCCTTTGACTTGGCTGTCCCACTTCTGGGAATATATCCTAGGAATCCCAAAACACTAATTCAAAAGAATATATTCACCCTTATGTTCATAGCAGCGTTATTTACAATAACCAAGATCAGGAAACAGCCTAAGTGCCCATCAGTAGATGAGTGGATAAAAAAGCCCTGGTACATTTACACAAAGGAATATACTAAACAGCATTAAAAAAGAAAAAATCTTATATTTTGCAATAGCATGGATAGACCCCTTGCATGGATATTATTTCCATGCAATAGCATGGAAAATATTACGCTAAGTGAAACAAGCCAATCAGCAAAAGACAAATACCACATAATGTCACTTATATGTAAAATCTAATGAGCATAACAAAATAAGGAACAAAATAGAAACAGAAGCACAGATACCTAGAAAGGACTGGCAGCTGCTGAAGGGAGTGGGTAGGGGAACTGGATGAAAGATAGTGAAGGGATTAACCAAGGAATATTTATGCACAACCATGGTCACCAGGACAACAATATGGGGATTGACTTTGCGAGAGGGGAGGGTGGGGCTTGGTGGAGGTGGGGAAAGGGAGAGAAAGCACAAACAACTGTAATAGCATAAACAATAAAAACAAACAACAGACAAAAGGGCCATGCAGATTTATATACATTGCTTTAGGAAAAACAAACAGCTAACATGTCTGACAACTATATGGAGAGTAAACATTTTTTAATATAAGTTGATATGTATCTGAATGGTCACTATGTTTTGGTGGTACTTAGTTTTTATATCTTTATTTCTTTTTGTACTGTTTGACTGTTTTGTAATTACTATTATTTTATAGTAGAATGAAAAGTCAGGGCTCTGTATACCTACACACAAAAGTGACAGTCATGCACACTGCTTAGGATGGGCTCCATAGTGTCTGTATTGCCTTAGTTGAGTCATTTTGCTGAATCTTTACCTGACATGCATATCTGATAGATTTTAGAAGCAGAAAATCTTAATCTGTAATAGATCATTTAGAGGGAACTGATTGGTAAATCTACATGGGAATTTTAATCACAGGGTATGTGAAAAAAGAGCCACTGAAAACAATAGAGTGACATTAATAGTTAGTGTTGCTCTGCATGGCAATTGGATTGCTCCACCATTACTGACGGGACAGACCAATCTCCTGACAGGGCCATTGCTCAGGGCACCAGCTCTGCCAGGTGACCATAGAGACAAACTGTCACATTCTGCTTTAAGATTCAAAACCACATTTCTCACTTTCTTTTTCATACAGAAGACAATGAAGTTATTAAATTTTGGTTATTGTTTTATTTACCAATTGTGCAATGTACTCAATGATTACTTTCATTTACAATTGTCTTGTAGAGTGGATGATATCTATGGGTAGATGACATGCTTTTTTAAAAGAAATAAAGACAAGTACTCTGTTATTGATTTTCTCTGTTTCAATGGATGCCCTACATTGGAAACTTTTTTATTGACTAAACATCAATGTTTAATGTATTGATATTTAATTTGTTTAGAGTGTTTAGTTAATAAAATTATTCAATTCATGGTATATTATTATTATAAATATATAAAATATTACATTTTTATTGTGTTTAATTATTTTTCCTCTCTCCTCCCCATTCCAGTACTATTCCTTCCCATGTACCCTACAATGAGAAATCTTATTAATATATTAAGGTATGTTTAGAAAAGAATGTACTTGAAAATATATTACTTTGCTTTATAATTTTGCTTATATCAGTCAAATTATCCTAAATAGCTTTAAAATTTATAAAAACTAAGTATTATATTTTAAGTATAATTGATAGTATCACTGTATGTGGACATAACATATTTTATTGTTATTTTCTTTTGTGATTGTGGCTTAGTTTTCTCCCACTTTTACCACCACAAAGAAACTAAGAACATCCTCATGAACCCATTGGGTGTTGTAACTTGGAGGTAAGCCTTGTGTACCTAATTTCATAAAAAAAATCCAAATATATCTCTAAAACAGTTGCACTGATTTATGCTATTACTAGCATAAATGTTTGTTACAGTTTATTACTAGTGAATAAATGTTTGCATTTATTTATATTCTACTAGCTCTTTTTATCTTATTTTAAAATTTCAGAAAAGTGTACTTGTCATTTGATGATCTGTTTTTATACTTATCTTTACTTATGTTGCTTTCGATTAATAAGAATTACTTTATTTTTAATGTAATAATACTTATTTTTATTTTTATGGTTAGTGCTTTTGGGGAATTCAAAAAAATGGTAAACATGAAAACTAATAACAGATTTTCAGCAGCAGACAGTTCAGTACATATGTAGTCTATCATTTGCCATGAAACCCACTATCAATACAATCTTACAATAGGATAATTTATAGATCACTCATTTGGGTATGTAATATCTATTTGGTTTGTTTAAATATAAGTCTGTATAATTTTTCTACATACATATTCAATGTAGTCAAAGAAAACAAACATTTTTCAATAATTGTTTTATCTTTTGGATAGGTGTCTAAACCTGCTACTTCAGTCTAGGACAAAAGTTAATAAACAAGGTGGGACTCTGGAATAAAAATTAAAAACTGGTAAGGCACAACATATGGTTATTTTAGCTTGAATAACATGATAATGATCTGATTACATATATCATTGGTTTTCTGTGATATGTGTTTGTTTTCAGACACTGTCTATGAAGTATGGAGAATCAAAGTAACAAGTTAGCTATAAAGCCTCTCCAGTTAGATGCTGACGAATCTGACTCTCCAATCTGACTCTCCAATTAGATGCTCTCCAATCTGACGTTGGCGAATGCTAGACTCAATAGTGTCTGCAGCAGAATTGCTTGATAAGCATTTCATGACTCAGAAGGATGTGAACTTATAGATTATTCATTACTGAGAAGAGATATTCAGTCTTCTCTTATCTAAGCTTTTTGCGGTGTAATTTCTCAGCTTATTACTAGTACAGGTGGTATAAATCAGTAGGCTATTTGTCTTAGCTTTTCCCAACCAACATGACAGTGTTTGAATTACAGTGACAGAGACAAATAGGGAGGTGGAAAGGTAGTATTCAGAGTTGCTGTGAATTGTGAATCCAGGTACTTTGCCCTGCCCAGCTTAGATTTGTTATTTTGTACCACTTAGCTCAAAACACTTTCTGTGATATATATATATATCACTGAGAAAGTCATTAGGGAAAGGTAGTTCAGAGACTGTAGGTGTATAAAAGCAAACTGACTGAGCAGCAAATTGTCTCTCAAGAAAAATGTATAAAAGCAAATGATAAGTGTTCAAGAACAGCTTTTAAAATATCTGTTGTTTGATAATTAGTTATAACTTGCAAAACATCTAAATATACTAAGTACAGGTAACACTTTTTTAAAATTTTTTTTTACCAAACCACATACACACAAATATATATTGCTCATTTGCAGAGTTATTGACTCATAATTCAGCAGAGTTTCTGAAGTTACTGAATTACTCTTAGTGAAAAAGCACCATTATGTGACTAAATGGTCACCAGGCATCTGCAAGACTCAATATAAATTCTCTAAATAATAGTTCATGTTAATTTCACTAAGTCAATTTTTTTCTGAGTAGAGAATGAAGGACATAAAAGCAATTAACACACTGCTGAAATTCTACAATGTTAGTGAAATCAACACAATTTCAAAATCACTGTTAGAATTTTAATGAAAGCAAATAGTATCCTCCAAGTAAAAATATATACAACAGACTATGTTAATAGTTTGGAACAGTTGGGGCTGGAGAGTAAGTTTCAAAACTTCATATTGAGGTTAGAAGTATTTAAATGGTAAAGAGAAGAAGAAAAAAGTGTTTAAATGTTTTCTGTATTAAAACAATTTGTAACTCATTTTCATCTTTATATATAATGAATAAACTATTTTAAAATATTTTTGATAAAGGCAGTATGGATAAATGTATAAGCAAAAATACTTTATAATTTTATTAAATTGTTATAAATTTTACTATTCTGTTTTCACTTAAAAAATCTTTACAGTAATTCTACAAGTTTAAACAAAGTATGCGAACTTGACAACTAAGTTTGGTTAATCTAAACTCTCAACTAATCAGAACTTTAGGATGTCTTTGGTGCAAAACAGCATTTTAAATTATTAGGATAAGCAATCAAATACATTTCAAAATGTTCTAAATTTTCAATTCATATTATATTGTAAAGAAAACAGCCTTGATGATATATGCATAGTGTAAACTCTTATAAAATGTCAAGTGGAAGGAATATTTAAAATTCTATTCTTAATATACTAGTATTTAATATAATTTCATACTTCAATATCATTTAACTTTTAATGATGTATGAGTACTTGTATGTAGCTACTTTTTTAATCTTTATCTGGGGATATGTTTATTGATTTTTAGAGACAGAGGAAGGGAGAGAAAGGGAGGTAGAAAAAAGCCATCAATGTGAGTGAGTAATATGTATCGGTTGCCTCTAGTACATGCCCCAAGCAGGGATGGAACACTCAACCTATGTAAATGCCGTGCTTGGGAATCAAACCCACAACCTTTTGGTGTATGGCACAATGCTCCACCCTACTGAGCCACCTGGCCAGGATTGTGTCAAGCTTTTATTAAATTTTATCTGTTAATTTAAAATATATGTGAATATTAATATGCCATATTATTCTAATTTATAAATAAATTTTACAATTTATACTTTTACTTAAAATTTTATTTCATAGGATGACCTCCATTCCAGACTTTCACTTTATACCTTTATTGAGAAAAATACATTCTGACTGTTTTATTATTCTACAATCCTTTTGTAAGAAAGCAGGCTAGTGTTATATTTCTGAACTCCACTGCCAAATACCACCACCAAGAGCATCCTGCCCAGAAATCATTTCAGTATAGAGATTTGGAATTCCTTCCCTGCAAGTGTAGAATGCAACTGCACCAATTCAGTGCAGTCCCTTTGTGGTTAAGGGACTGGCATTGAAGCATATTAAGTGATTTATAAAGAATCCACAAATAATTAATATTCAAACTAAAAGTCTTAATATAATGTCAATATTTTTCAAGTAGGCATGACTTTGGAAAAGAACAATAATGGTTTAAAGAATACTGTGAGCTAAATATGAATAGTTTATTAGTCAAGCCTCAAGTTCAAGTATGTTATCTTATTGAATGTGGAATTTGCTCCAGAGACTTTTGGGCCCAGGCTCCAGGTGTGTCCTCTCTGCTTTTTCTGTGATTCTTCTGTATTGCATTGAATTTGCAACTTATCTCTCTAAAGTAAAAAAGTAAATATTAGTCTGTGAAAATGAAGAAAAATTTAAATATCCATCAAAGATGTGCTATCACTGGTTGATCTAGAACAGTAAATATTATTAAATGAAAAGATAATATAACAATACAAAACACTTATCCAACATACACATGCCTTAGGTATAGACCTTTGATATGAAAATACTTACTTTCAGGTCTGTGCATTGGCCCTTGACCTTTAGCCTCTCAGGACTGTAGATTTTCATTCATTACAATGTCCGACAGAAGTACTTTTTATTCGGGTAAGCACTCATTCACTCCACTAAACTTGCAAAGAAAATGATGGTCTTTTGTACATAGGATTTTTTCCAAAGGATTAAAAAAAATACATACCAATTAGCACTTATTTTATGTCAAAGGAGATATAGTTATTTTTCACAGCTAAAAGGTAAAAAGTTTTAATTTATTATAAGAATATCGTTAGCCCATTGGATAGTGGAAGATGAGAGGGTTACTTAGGCTTAACAGACATTAGTTCAAAGAGACCATTTGACAACTGAAAATAAATATAAATGTGATTAATGGTAGCTAGTGCCAGCTGACCATTGTAGCCACATTAAAATTCACAAGTTCCAAAGCCACAGGATAGATTGCAGAAGAGTTTCAATTCATTGTAATTCCCTTATTCATCTAAAAAAAAAATTCTGTAACAAAAAAAAGAAAGAAAGAAAAAGAAAAATTGCACAACCATACCCAGCTGTTATCTAGGAAATTTATTTAACATATATTTTAAATGTCATAAAAATGCCTTGATTTTTAGATGTGATTTTTTATTTTGAAGGAGATATTCAATTTACTTTATAATTCAAGAGTGTTATTAGATGTTAAAAATTGGCTCTGATTTTTAAATTAAAAATAATTGATGTTAAAATAAACCATTGCTATTTGAACAGTTACTCAATTTTACTCTACAGTTAAAACCCACATCTATAAGTTAGGTTACTCAGTTAGTTTAAGGAAAAAATGAAGAAAATAGAAAACAGAAAAAGTAGTATTGCTGATAATTTGGTGTTTGATAGTGCCTTTACTCTCTATACACAAGGCTTTTGGATGCATTCTCCTTTTCTCTAGAAGTATGTTACATCTAAGGTACTACTAACTTGTGATGGGTAAGACTAACAGGAACTACAGCCAAATTCTGCCTTCTATAAACTTAAGTCCAAAATTTGGTGTAGTCAGTATGACCTCCAGAGCAAGCAGATAGCCTAATGTTTTACAAGGGACCAAATGGGTGGAATGAAGGGTTACAGTGGCAAGATACCCTTATTATAACTTTCTATTTTGAAACAATTACAGACACACAGTAAGTTGCAACAATACCACATACCCTTCACCAAACTTCTCCCTATATAGCATATGTTAAATGATAAACAGAGGCATATTAACATTTCCAAGAATTTAGTTGAGCAAACTTCAATTTGATTTGAGCAGCACTAAACTGAAAGTGTTTAGAAGCTACTATTTTTTCTTCTTTAAAATAATCTTTATTGTATTTTCCCATTACCATTTAGTCCCCTTATACACCCCTGTCCCAGCAATCACTATATTGTTGTCCATGTCCATGAGTCATTTATCCTTTTGCTCAACCTCTCCACTCTCTTATCTCCTTCCCCACTACTAGCTGTCATCCTGGCAGCTACTTTTTAAAACTCAGCATTTGTCTCTTGAACTTTCTCTTTTTTTAATATTCTTTTTCATTTTTTTCTACTCAGGTCCTTATTATTTCCTTCCTGGTTTCCTTTTCTTGAGTCTCTAAGTTGGATCATTAGATCACTTAATTGTATCCAAATGCAGATTTCTCTTTTTTCTGGCACTCATCCTTTTTTTCTTTATTTTTATTGTTGACACTATTCTGAAACTTCTTATATGCATAACTACTCCAGCTCCTGTTGTCTCCCCTTCAAATTCTGGCTGTTTCATCCTTTTCAACTTCAATATGTTTTTCCTCAACTCAGCCATCCTCCCATGCTTCAGTTGGGACCTCCTGCTTGCACCACAGTCTAGAAGTGTCTCCAAGAAGAAAGCTGGGATGATAAAAGAGCTTCTGTCTATTATTTCCTCTATCTGATACACAGTATGTTAAACCATTGTTTCATACCTTTGGTCTATTTTGTTTTTGCTTGTACTGGGAAGGGAAATTAGCCACAGTGAATGTCTCGTAACAAGAGGTCACTCTAAATAATATTTGAAAAATCATTGAGATTGAGAGATGCCAAAAGAAAAGATGGAGAAGATGTCTATAGTTTTAAATATGGATTTTAGGTATGTCTCAGAGATGATATACTTCTTAGCTTTGTTGTAATTCACATGAAAATATTTAATCATGGCATTTTAAACTGATAGTTAATAGAGAAAAAGACAGATGATCATTAAGATCATTTCACTAAGAATAAATCAAACAAAGTAACTCATTTAATTTTATACTAAGGTTACTAGATTTGTTATCTATATATCCTATACTTGTATCAAAGTTTGATAAAAATATCATGCCTTGAGAATATGATAGAACAGAACAGAATGTGATGGATTTATAGCATGGAAAAGATGTTGATTTTTCAATGTTTAGTTTTAAAACATCAGAATTTGCTATGTTATATAGGCAGACTAAGTGTCATGGTGGATTTGGGGTAATTATGAGAGGTTTAGATTTTCTGTTTTATGTGTAGGGACTATTTCCTGTTATATCAACAGTTTTGCTTCTATTGAAATATTCCTTCTTCAGGGTAAGTTAAAATGTGAGCTGAAATTTAACTATATCCTTTTGCACATAAAATGTCACTCTCTTAATATATAAAATATTCATAACTTTAAGTGCTCCATAGGTAATAGGCTACAAAAAAGAGAGCATTTTAAATTGAAGAGTTATTCATACTTGCCATTTGCAAACAGGTTCTGAGTAAGTAAGTCTTAAACATTTCGGAGCTATTCATATTATCAAACTTCTTTGAATCATCTGAAAACATGTTGGGAAAAAAATGACACTTAGAAGCATGTATTTTGCCTATGCAGTTCTGGTTGGAAATATTCATGACAAAAAAAATCAGCAGATGAATGGCCATAAATGAAGAACAGTGAGATATGCGTTCTGGATTGTTAACGAAAGTACTCAATCTTAGGACCTTGCAAATGAACAAGTTCCCTGGCATAGATTTAAAATGTTTGTGTATATCTATATATTTACATATCTATATAGTATTTATAATTTATGTATATATACACACACAGCATAGCTGACTTTACTAAAAATGGGCAATATGATTTTATCTACTAAACAATGAGTTCAAAACTAAGGTGTACTTTGATAGGCTTAAACACATGTATATAACACAAATTACTAACCATGGTACTGTGGTGGCTACTTCATGAATATTTTCACTAATTGTTGCAATAACTCTTCAAACTAGATGATATTAACCATTTTTGTTTTTCAAATAATGAAACAGCTCACTTAGGTGGCACACCCTGCCCATGGTAAAGACAAGATTTCAGTGTAGATTCCCTAGGCTCTGGCTGACTGGCTACACCCTCTTGTCTCCAAAATACCAAAAATGTGAGGTTTTCCTGAGTTCTGACTTTTTTTTAACTGTCCATACATTTTCCCAGTATGTTTCAGAGAATCTTAGTGGCTGTCATTGAAGTCTGGAGATTTTCAATTCATTTATTTGAATGAAGAAGAACATAACATCAATATTGCTTCTCTCAGAGGTTTTGAACCACTTTTTTAGCTCTTACCATGGTTAAGTTCCCAAAATTTTTATCAGAGCCCTTGATGTACTTCGAACATGAGCTTTTACATCAGCCATGTAACTCAGTCATACAACTCCCAGTTCATGCTTGGGTCTCTGTTTTGTAACAATTTCTGTTACTCCTTATGAAAATCATTTCAATTTTCTTTTGACTACTAAAAAAGTCTTGTAGCAATCTTTTGGGAAGTACAGAACTCTGAAGGTTATCCTCAGGTCCAGTATTTCCCTTCCTTTCTCATCTTAAATTTATCATAGTAATACGGAATCTAAAGAACTACACGTTAGGATCCTGCTGTTTCAATTTAAACAATAGTTTCCTGTCTTGAAACCATTGGATTAATTTCAATAGTAAGATGTTTTACAAAAATATTGTGTTGAGACTTTGATCTCTAGCCATTGTCTTTGAGTGTTCTGGATTTAGATCAAACATCTTTAGTTATTATCAACCTATTCTCCAGTGTGATTGATATTAATAGAATTTATGCTGATGAAAACATAGCCTTTTAGCCATCTAGAAACTGCTGTGTATATTTTACATTTCAACATAATTTAGGGGATAAATGTCTTTTGTGGTTCAGCATAGGAGCCTTTTTTCTGGAACTATTCTTCACTAAGAGTTCCGGTGGTTACTAATATGACCATTGGTGGATTAAAATAAGAGGTGATTTTTCTTTTTCTGCAATGATGAGCCATGGTTGTAATTATATAGCAATATTTTATGTTATTCAAACTGATTGTAACAATTAAAGCTTTTCAGGGTTTAAACTGTATGTGATGGTGTTTGCATTCCACTATTTTGGTACAGTTCTATGATTTAATAAATGGCTGCTCTTATTACTGATAGGTTACAGTGCACAATGTGAGAGTAATGTCTTCTATAAACCCAACTTTGATCTTTTTGGAAACAAGTTAGTTTTGTTTACATTGTTTCAAACTTATTTACAGGAAAGTTTTCAAGGTAGTCATTGTCAGTCATTTAGATTAAAGAACGTATAATGCAAAATTCATTATTCACCTTTATTCTTTTTACTTACTTCATTTTCTTTGTAATGAGGTCTTCCCTCTGAATTGTTTGAATTTTGACTACGATGCTTTCTCAAGTATTTTCCTTAGATTGGAAAGCACTTCTTATTACAATCTAAATTATCAAGCACTGTAGATAATATAATCCAAATCTTATAACTCTGATAGTTGAACACTAGCTTGGCTGAGTTTAGGATTGTTTTGCAGTCCTGTTTCCTTACTAGTTTGTGTCTAGTGTTGCTTTATCTTATAGTCTCCAGTGTTGCAGATGAGAAATCTAATTTCAAACTGTTTCTTCTTCCTTTATAAATTACTTTTCCTTTTGCTGATTACCTCGTGAAATTTTCTCCATGCAACTGATTATTCCTTGTGATTTTTTACCAATCATTTAAATTGATGCCAAAATTATATAGATTATACATAATCAAGTAGTCAAAAGATGAAACACATTCGAGAACAATAAGGACATTATTATTTCCTCCCCGGAGGACAACTATAGCAGGGCTGGATAGAGGGCAGGGTGTTAAAGTATTGCCGGATCTTAAAGAACAGATTTAGGTTAAAGAAAGGCATTACCTCTCCTAATTTAATAGATTATTTCCCTTTATAACTCTCCAACTAGGTGAACCTCAGCTTTTTCCTTAAAAATAAATGAGTTCTAGTATTTAAATATCTGATGTACCCTAAAGTTTTGGATGTCTCTGTTTTTTTGTTGGCATATGTTAAGCTTTTCTTCCATGTTTGAGCATGAAATACAAAAACCCTTAAATCAAACATGCAGGATATATGCCAGGCACAAGACCTCCCTATGTCATATGATTCTAATGTTTATTTTTACACAGTTATTTCAACAAAGTAAATTGAATATCTAACAGGGTGCCAGAATTTATACTACGCTTGTTTTTGCTGTCCCCTAAGATGAGAAAGGCCCCTATGAAAATATATATCATATCGTGCTTGATATGGACTATTATAATTCAGCATTCTCATCCACTAGTGCATTCTCCCAAATATCACCGAGTGTATAAAGCTAAAATTATATTTCTCAGATTCCTCTCTGTTTAGTGTTCTGACTCTATATAGGTTTTGTCAGTGATGTTTATATATTTTGAATTGACAGTTGAAAGAAGGCTGAGATCATTCTTATCTATTCCTGTGTCAGGTAGTAAGTTACTTCAGACATGGAAGTTGACAATGACTAGTTTCCATGTCCCAGAGTTTAGTTACCTGCTCCGTGAGTGTGTGGTAGTTTTGTGGTGGCTTCAATGGTAATACCAACAGCATTTCCTTTTGTTGGTTTACAACTATATTTACGGTGAAACCAAACACCACTTATTTCTCCAGCTTGCCCAGTAATATTGTAAGACTTAATTATTGTTACTAAATTCATTCTTATTGAAACACAAGGAGTAGTTTCTGTTCCTTGAACTGAATACAAAAAGATATTGTGTATGTCATAGAAATAATGCATGTGTGTGTAGTTTAAGATGTTTTTTATACTATATTTTTGTAAGGATGCAATTTTCCAATATGTGCAAAATATCTGCATCAAACAACAGCAGTTAATAAAGTGTGACAGGCAGATGGTGAGCAGGTGGTGGCTTTATCTGAGAGCTGGAATTATGGAGTTCTTTGATTAGTTTCTTTTTGTTTCCTTAAAAGTTATTTTTTGTTTATTTTGCTTATTTTATTTAGTCTTCTGACACTCAGTAGATGGATGCATTGAAAAACAATAAAAACATCAAAAAAGATGTGTGATTTTCATGAGTTCTGAGGATATAATTATGACAGGTAATAAATAAACTAAACACAGTAAGCAGGAAATTGTAGTTAGGTAAATAAATAGAATTTTGTGTATCTGTGAGCTAATGGTTTGGGTTGCTGGAGAGTAAAGCACATTCAACTTAGATGTAATAATTGAAATGAATATGCATGAATTCATGGAAATCAGACTAGTTTTAGGAAAAGGCTTTCATTTTAGTAAGACAGAAGCTAATCAAGGTATAGGCGCTATTTTGAGTAAATTAAAATAAGTTTACATATTCATTTTTTGATAAATGTGCTGTTTGAAATTTTTCAAGAATTTTATCTTAGTAGTAACACATTCATTAGAAAATATTTTCTCTATTTATATAATTTGCATTTTCTCTGACAACTTTGAGAGATCTGTATGAATTAAATTTAAATAGATTTTATTACAAATATATTTAACCAAAGCTTTATTTGTTCTTTTAAACATTTGTCTTATACATTTTCCCAAATATCTTTTTTTAAATATTTTATTTATTTACTTTTAGAGAGGGAAAGGAGGGAGAAAGAGAGAGAGAGAAACAATGTGTGTTTTCTGGGGACCATGGCTTGCAACTCAGGCATGTGCCCTGACTAGGAATCAAACCTGTGATGCTTTGGTTTGCAGCCCGCACTCAATCAACTGAGCTATGCCAGCCAGGGCTATTTTCCCAAATATCTTTAATGTCATAATAAACATTATGGACACATTCACGTTTACACTGCTGTGAAATATTGGTTTAGCTGACATATATGGAGAAAATTCAGCCTTACACAGATATACAGTTAGAAAAGAGGAAGAGTATTTTAATGCCTTATCAAATAACTGTGTATATCTTCTTTGATACTCTAGTAAAACTCAACAAGAAGTTTCTTAAAGATTAGTTGCAATGTACAATCCTTTTAAAGGACAAGCCACGGCTCAGCTGTAGCTAGTTATCACCGTAGAGGAATGCAGGCTCCAAGTGCTCAATGTTCCAATCATTCAAGAAAAACCAGTAACCTGATGGGAAGGCTTTACAGGCAGACTAATGGATGTTAATGTGACAGACTATGAAAAGTTCTCTTACTTAGTTTCAGATTATACATTGCAACTAAACATATGTCTGTAGTTGAAGGACCAAATAAACAAAAATTAAATGATGACTTCATAATTCATTCTATCTCATTGAGAGCACATGTGGATATATTGACTAAATTACATTGGGACTATTTTACAGTGATTTTTTTAACAAAGAAATTTGAAACCATATTATTTAATGACTCATCATTCTCATAAGTATATCTAGAAAGTAATAAAATAAAGGGAATGTACTGTTTCAGTTGATAATTAATTTTAATTAAACTTATTCCCCCAATAGGTACTTTCAGATATTGGTATTTTGACAGCTTATTAAAGTTGTACACATTCAATCTCTCATTGATAATTTGGTCCAAACATTATTAAGATTTAAAAAATTTTAGTTTTCACAATTCTGATAATTCTATTAAAATATCATTCCCTCTAATTTTTAGTACACTCACATAATGTCAGAACTTTCAAAACCTTTCATATTAGATTAAGTGTTTCATGTTTTCTTATATATTTTCAACAGTTAAATTTAATGGTCAAAATTTTACATTTTATCTATTGATGGGTGTTTTTAATTAAAATATCATTTAACATTATTATGCTTTTAAAGATAAATGAAGAATCACAGTTTAAAAAAACACCCACAACTTCAACTAATATTGTACTATGGAAATTAATGTGGTAGAGAACATGGACAGCATCTTGAATGGAAAAAGAAAGACAGTGGAGTTTGGGGCTCAGGCTGGAGTCATACATAACATGAGCGTGTGTGTGTGATTGGGTGGGGCTCTATGAACTAACTGCTCCAATTTGACAGATAACTTTAAAAAGTTGTTTTGTGTCGGTTAAGTCAGAAATGGCAAAATTGCTGAAATTTTGTGTCACATGATGATAGTATGTTTATTCTTGAAAGCTTAGCGTGTCCACCTTGGGGCATCTACAACAATATGTACTAAATAACTGTGTAATTCAGTCTATCATTTAGTCACTTATAATTATTCACCTTTTGTATTAAGTAGATCTTCAATTCAAATAGGTCAATGTAGAAAACATTAGAAAAGTCAAGAAATTGCTGGAAAGAGTCCATGTGAAAAGGATATTAGGAACAATTCACAAAATTTCTTAACATAACAGATGTTGGAAAATGTAGGCTCTCAAGTCAGATGTTTGGGAATGAATATCTGTTTTGTTAAATCGTAGTTTCTTAGAGATTTTATCATTCACCTCCTATGATAATATTTATAGTGTCTTTCTTCATCCTTTCCATCTTATTCCATTGAGAGAATGAGGAAGAAGTGACATATGCTACTCGTTCTAGAAGGTCCTTGTGCAAAATTTAATAGAAATTGCTTTGGAGTAAGAAAAACAAGTTCTTAAAATTTATTTTATGATGCAGTTAAAGTCACTTACCCAAACTGCTGACCTGAAATTTGGGGCCGACATATATTTCTAGAGTGATCTGTACCATATGGATTTTGGTGATCAAGTTTTTGTCTTGAGGTTTTCTTGTTGGAGAATTAGGAATAACTCAAGAAGAATAAAGAGAATGGAGGGATTTATAGTGGGAAATGTTGGTTGAGAAGGAATACAGAGCCTATGACTTACTAAAAAAAAATTTCTGTGAGCTCATTACATTTTTATTAACAGATAGGGCTTAATAAAATCATAAAATCTCAGCACCTCCTTTAGCACATTATTTTCTGAGCAAATGAGAGAGTGGAGATATGCCTTATGTATTTTACTTCTGTCCATCAGAAAAGAGAGAAACAGAGGCTGCAATGAAGGGACAGGGAAAGAGTTATGAGGAGAGGGTAGTAAACAGAGTAAATGAAAACTCTCTGTGGAAACAAGAACTTTATGAGAAAAACATATAGAAATCATGAGTTTTTGATATATGGAAGTATTAGTTCCTTTTGTTCTAGCATATTCTACTTAAGAATAAATAGGAAGATAAGGAAAATTTTGAAATGTTTACAATTGGTTTTGCTATGCTGTGTAGCATATATAATTTTTTAGTTATTTTATTAAAGTGTTTTTTCATTACATGCTAAAGTTAGTAGTATTATAATGCCCAGGAGTTATTTGATATTTTCTGAGTATTCTTAGTATGATTTTAGTCATTGGAAATTCTATCCAACATTTTATAACACGCATTGTGTTTCATTATTGGGCACAAATTCATGTTAATTTGAGCTAATATATACGTTCATTCACTTTGTTTCCTTTTTCTGCTGAGAATCCTTATTTTGGTCATAACTTAGTTTAAATTTCCTTCTTACAGGGTAAAATGTATACTCACATGGCATATACATAGTCACAGCTGGGCATGTAAAGATGGTTTCACGTGCTGTCAAGGACATTGGGGCATCAGCCCATGTGTACAGATAGTTTGGTTCTTACACTTGTAAATAAGCATGCATTCTCAATAAATAACATATCTATTGTTTGATTGCTCTTTTACTTAAATTGTGGTTTTCACTCAGCGAAAATGATTCAAGCTTAAAAAGAATCTATACAATGGATAAAATGCAAAATTAAAGAAACAATTCAAAATCCAAGCATATAAAACACATACGTATATATATTAGGATAGAAATTATTTTATAAAATGAGATTCCATTATGAACTCAGTATTTAATTTATTTTTCTTCAAATTAATGGAAGGGAAAATAAATTTTAAAAACTGAAGACAAATAACTATGAAACCATGAAAAGACATGAAGGGTACTTAACTGTATTATAAAGGAGGCCTGTCTGAAGAGACTACATTCTGTCTGACATGTTATAAGATGCACTGGAAGAAGCAAAACTATGAGGAAAGTAAAATGATCACTGGTTGGTAGGAGTTTGCGGGAGGAGAGGGAGGAATGAATAGGTGGAACACGGGACACAGAGGATTCTTAGGAAAATGAACTATTATTCCTTATCACAGTGTAATGGTGACAAAAAGGGGTTCAATTATGTCATCCTCCCCATCCCAAAATTAATATGCTTAAGTCCTAATGCTCAATACCAAAATGGGATTGTATTTGGAGATAAAGTCTTTAGAAAGATAATCAAGTTAAAATAAGGTCATTAAGCTGTGCCCTAATCCAATATGAATGATGTCCCTGCAAAAAGAGGAAATTTAGACACAGACAAAGAGGGAAGAGATGTGGAAACACAGAGAGAAAGCAGCGTGTGCAAGCCAAAGGCACAATCCTGAAACAGGCACTTCCCTGGCAGCCCTCAGAGGGAGCAAATTCTGCAGATACCATGATTTTGGACTTCCAACCTCCAGAATAGTGTTTTAATATCTCTTGGTTCAGCTCCACATCCTGGTGGATTCATGTCATTAAACATTTGTCAAAGCCTGTAGGATATACAACACAAAGAGTGAAGCTAAGGAAATTATGGAATTTAGTTAAAAGTAATGTACCAATATTGGCTCATCTGTTGTTAACAAATGTACCCCACAGATATGAGATGGGAGGCATAAGAAATCTACTTACAGTTTTGCTGGGTTTTTTTTCTGGAAATCTGCTAAAAAATTTATTAAAATAAATATTTTATTTATTTAAAATAAACACACACAAACTTGAAGACAATTATCAACTCTAAGCATATATCTGTTCATGATGAGACTGTTAACTATTATTTAGAAGGGTTTGAAACATTTACAAGCTAACAAGAGGAAAAAGGCTTTTATTCCTGCTCAAATAGAAATACATATATGTGTATGTGTATTACACACACACATACACACACACATATATATTAGAAATACGAGGTCTATCCAGAAGGTATTCAGTGATGTAATAAGAAAAATAAAGAAATTTACTGAAGATACAAGATACAAGACATCGGACAATGATACCTCAGTCTCCTTCAAAGTAGGCACCTTGGGACCTCACACACAGTTCTCCCAATCACTGTCAGCTGCCCCATTGTATTTTCCTGAGTCTCATTGATGGTCTGAAATATCTTCCCTTTCAAAGGCAATTTTAGTTTTGGGAAAAATGAGAAGTCACAGGGCATTCTCCAAATAAAAAGAAACAATATAAGAAGGAATTTGGGACATTCATGAAAAAAGAAATAACCTTATAAACAAAAATATGGTTAAACAATAGGTTCCCTTTATCCTCCTGAGTTCTCCAAATTACATTTAAAGAATGAATCTGGACTTATAATTCTGTCATGGTTCTAAATGTATGTGTGGCCATTAAGGAAGTACATATTAAAAACAAAGAAATATCACTACATACCTATCTGAATGGCCAAAATAAAAAAAAAATAATTATAATAACGTCAGATGTTGACAAGGATGCAGAGAAACTGGGTCATTCATACAGTGTTAGCGGGAATGAAAATGCAAAATGGTACAATCATTCTGGACAACAGTTTTGCATTTTATTTTAAGAAAAGACTAAACTTCCAGCTTTCAATACCAAGTAATTGCAGTTATAGGCATTTATTTTGGAGAAATAAATCAAACAAAGTACTGTAAAGAAATGTTCACAGCAGTTTAATCATAACAGTCAAAACACAACACAATGCAATGCCTTTCAATGGATGAATTATTACATTGTTATAATCTATACCATTGAATGCTGCTCACCAATTAAAAGGAACAAACTATTGATATACAAAATAACCTGGGTAAACCTCTAAAGATTTTTCTCTGAGTAAAAACAGTTGATCCACAAGTTACATACCCTATTATTCCATTTATTTAACATTATTGCTAAAACAAAATTATAGAAAAGAGGAACAGATTAGAGGTTTCCAAGGGTTAATGAGGGTTAGGGGTGAGAGATAAGTAGATATGGCTATAAAAGGGCAATATAAAAAAAAACAGTCTTTGGTGATATAAATATTCCGTATATGGACTGTATCAATGTCAATATTCTTACAGTCCTGGAACCTATAGAATTTTTGAGAAACTGAGTCAACTACTTCATGCTACATGTGACTGCATATGGCATCAATGAATTACCCCTCCCCTTTAGTTCTGATATGGTCTCAACAGGCATCTAGTGAAAAGCAGGGATGTTCACCACCACCAGTGTCAATGAGGCATTCTCAGTGTAGTATCAGTGAAAAACACATGAGGAGTGGTTGCTCCCATCACAGCAGCAGCAAGGAGCCCCTGCCTTGACTGTCAACAGAGAGTAAATGAGAAACCTGAACTTCTACGTGCATGTGGCTATAAAGCAGTGGTACTGCCAAAACTATGTCACACTCCATGAGGCTCCACAATGATCTCTAAATAACAAATGTAATATATTGAATAATAATAGGAAAATTATTATTTCTGAATCATGAGTAATAAAGAGGTAATTAAATTAATTGTATATATTTTAATAAGTTGCTTCTGCCATTGAGCCAAGAAACTCATTCCACATCTCATTTTCAGAAGAATAATTATCATGAGACATAAACATAAGCATGTTCATTTATTTATTTTTAGAGAGAAGGGAGGGAAGTGAGAGAGAGAAACATCAATGTGTGGTTGCCTCTCACACGCCCCCTACTGAGGACCTGGCCTGCAACCCAGGCATGTGCCCTGACTGGGAATCAAACTAGCAACCTTTTGTTTCACAGACCTGTGCCCAATCCAGTGAGCTACCCCAGCCTGGGCTAAACATACTTCTTTTCCTACATTTACTTCTGTCTCCTCCCCCCATGTGATAGAACATAAAAATCAGTGCTGAGGCTATTAACAGAATCATGACTAAATTTGGCTAAACTATATGAAGCATGGACTGAACATTCATCAATAGAAGAGATCATTGTTTGAAAAACATGTTACTTTACAATAGACTATGTAAATTTGTTAGATTTCAAAATCACTGTGATGGCTTTAGAATGTGTGAACTTGGCTAGGTTGAACTACACTTCCCAAAATCTATTTCTTATATTTTTATTTTGGAGGGTGGACACAAGGGACATCCTCGCTGGGTGCGGAGGACAGAGGGAACAGTTGAATTTTACAGTGCACCCACGTACATGCACACAGATGTTGCATATTTGCTAATTCATTTTGTGTATGAATTGGACCTCCAGCAGTGGATCTACATTTGTTCTATAGTGCCTAGGTCCTCTTTCAGTTTCTCTAATTACTGGGACAGGACTGTTAGTTTTAAGGTGAAGAGCCCTGGAGAAGGACACTGAATTCTTCAGGATAACACTGTCTTTTAGGTCAAGGGCAATGAAAATGGACACAGATTTTAGTTCATACCTTTTGAGTTCCAGCAGCTACTTACAGGTTCCAGCCTGGTCATGGATCTTCCATTTTTTCCACATCACCTCTCTTGTGTATGCCAAGCTTCAGCATCTGATGCCAAACTAACAGCCTTACAAAGACTGCTTAACTCCCACAGTTTGGTAAACCAGTTCTCTAGAACAAATCTCTACTACATCTTCTACTGACTCTTCAGTAAATGCTGATACAATCAGGATGTATACAAAGCAATTATAAATTATTATCTTTCTATAAAATGCTCTACGCAGTGATTTTTAATAGGTTGTGTCACAAGAATTTTTAAAACATGCAATATCTGCCCTGGCTGGTATGGCTCAGTGGATTGAGCTCTGGTCTGCAAACCAAGGGGTCACTAGTTCAATTCCAAGTCAGGGACATGCCTGGGTTGTGGGCCAGGCCCCCAGTAGGGGACATGTGAGAAGCAACTATACATTGATGTTTCTCTCTCTGTTTCCCCTCTCTCTAAAAATAAATAAATAAAATCTTAAAAAATAACAATTAATACCTAACTAGTTAGGGACTCTGACCTATTTTCCTTAAGTTGTCAATAAAAAAATGACAAAGCCAACAAAACAAGAGCTGTCTAGTGTAAATGTGTCAAAAGTACACCTATTTTTGTTAGATTATAAAAATATATTTTTTTCATGTGCTCATAATTATAGTACTCAGTTTGTGTATGCCATGAACTGAAAAGTTGAAAATCACTGCCTTAGAGATATGTGAATGTATCTTTGATGCCATTATTTGTTTGGACATATAGCACTACTCTAGTGAAGTGAATTATGCTTTCTTAAATATATTGAGAAGCTACAGAATGAACAGTTATGGAGTTGGAAATATCTATAATATAAATTTAATTTGAAAATCATTTTTGTGATGTTATTATTAATAAATGCAATGACTTCATTTTAAGACATGAGCTAAATTTAATGAAAAGAATAATTTAGTACCTGCAGAGTATAGCAAGACACACACCACTGCAATACCAAAAAGATGCCAACTCTGTACTTATGAAAAGCACTGACAATCAAACTCAAAATTTTAATTTTGGAAAGCTTTAGGCAGGAATTCAAAGGTAGACATATTTGTTTCATAGGAATGCTAAAATTCCAAAGTAGACATTGACTATCTCTAGCTTCCTTTTGCCCTGCTTTGAACCACAATTTAAAAATTTGAGTCATGAACTGAGTATCACAAACAATGTATAGTTTAAACATAGGAAAACAATTAAACTGGAATTTTGCATAAATTCCTCACATTTGGTGCGTCAATAATTGTTTTCTTCTAAGATCAAAGCTGCAACACTTTTGCCTTCACACAGTGAGGAAAAATTTCACTATTTTGTACACTTTACAAAAAGTTTCGACTAAATTTTAAATAACCAGTAACAAATCATACATAGTCAAATATTAACTTTATTTGCAGTTGCACGTCTATAAGCAAATTGCCTTTTACATAGGTTCTGCTTCATTGTGTGATCAAAAAGCGTTCACATTTTGGTTACATATTTCAGTACTATTTTGGTTTTTTGATTTTAGAGAAAAAGAAGAGAGGGAAAATGAGAGGGAGGGAAACATCAAAGTTAGAGGGAAACAATGATTGGCTGCCTTCTGTATGTGTCCCAACCAGGGATGAACATGTTCCCTGACTGGAAATCAAACCTGTGACTTTTCAGTTTGCAGGGTGATGCCCAACCAACTGAGCCACTCTGACTGGGGCTATTTTCCCATACTATGTAACTGAACACAGGAACAGCTAATATTTTTTTTCAAGCTTCCTAGAAGAACTGACACATGATTTATCCATACTTAATCTAACTATCCAGAACATAGGCCATAATATGTGGGAATATCTAAAGTACTCTTCTATGATGTAATTTTTCCTCTCTTTTCCATCTAAAATGTCATAACAACCTATTTCTCCACTCTCAAGATATCTATTTCTTCCTTTTTAAATCACATCTGTCTTAAAGCAGTGTCCTGTCCTATACCACCTTTCATGGCAGACCCTCCATTTGTCAAGGTGGTTGCCAATTTGGATTTAAAAATAGCTGTTCAATGATAGAATAATATGAACTAACAAATGAATGAGGTTAGCTGTTTCTCTGATTAGCTGGACATTCCTTCTCTGAAATGTGTTAACTCCTCTAGGGTACTGTGTGTGTGAATGGCTTTAACTTTTTTTTTAAAGATTTTATTTATTTATTTTTAGAGAGGGGAAGGGAGGGAGAAAGAGAGAGAGAGAATCAATGTGTGGTTGCCTCCCACATGGCCCCCACCAGGGACCCGGCCCACAACCCAGGCATGTGCCCTGACTGGGAATCGAACCTGCAATGCTTTGATGCTTTGATGCCCTTGCTCAATCCACTGAGCTATGCCAAGCATGGCTCAGCTTTAACTTTTTAGGGACTCTCATTATTCATTTACTGTTGAAGCTGTAGGCATCATATAAAATGTGTGCCTATTAATGTTCAGCAGTTCAAGGAGACCAACCTTCTCAACTTTCTTTTGAACTCTATTTTGTTCTCTTCTGCTTGGATTCTGGCCCTCTCCCAGCCTTGCTGTCTTTGCTGTGGTTGTTGCTGTTCCTGGTTAACATACTCGGAGTACTCAGTAAACAAGTGTGAGTCAGCTTGTCCTCAGCCAGCTCATATTTTAGTAGACTGAATTAGAAAAATATGGCCTAATTACACACAGCTACTAGTAAAGTGGACTCTATAAATATGAAAGGGCTAGAAATAATACAAAGAACTCAGTAGCACAAAGTATTTTTAGACAGACAAGTAATTATTGTATTGATCAAAAAGGCACAAACTTTATACTCATATATAGGAAAAGAACTAATATATTTAACTTGGTAAATTTTGTTGTCAGTAAATAAACTTTAAAAAAAACTGCAAAAATAGTTAAGTTGCATGATCACCTGGGGATTGTGCAATTCCAGATTCTGATTCAGTAGGTCTGAGGGCAGCATTCTGTATTTCTAAAAATCTGCCAGGTGATGCCATGCTAATATTTGACCATCTTTATAGTATCAAGATCCTAATAGATCAGTTGTCCTTCAATGTAATCAAATAAAAACACAAAACTTTTTTGTTTTAATCTATCTTTAATTTATTTCTAGTTATATATATATGTATGAATCTATATCTGATACATAAATCAGATATATACAATACATATATTAGGTATATCTAATATATGTGTTATCTAACAAAATATCAACAGATTTCTAATATACTATTAAATATTTATTATGCATACATTATATCTCCTATACAATTATAGTTCATTTTATTGTTTATAGAAATAATATATACAACCTAATATTCAATATTAGATTCAATTTTAGATATTTTTCCATCTACATCATACTTAGTCTTTTAGAATGCTGTTTTTGTATTTTTCAGAATAGATTTTCCAATAGTGTATGCAGGAGTATAAAATTACAAGTAAGATATTCTTACATCAATCTCACTGTAAAAGGTCTTATATAATACCCCAGGAGATATATATTAAAACTGTATTTATAACAATAAGCTCTGTATAGCAGTGATGGAACTACATGAAAATGTTAATAACTTAGAGTTCTGTAGAGTTCTCCTCACTTATTTATTCATTCAGGTGATTGTTCTTTCTTTTGTGGTGTCCCCAGCAAATCTGATAATAGTAATTCCTGGCTGAGCAAGAAACCAGAGCTCCACCTAGGGGCTGAGTCTTGGGTTGAGATCTAGAAAGGGAGTGTTGAACCTATACAGCTTATTCCATGTAATTTATGGATAGAAATTGTCCAAGGAATAAATATTACATATGAAAAATCATGTTTTACCATTTTTATTTCTGTTCCTCTATTTTAAAAACAAAGTAGTAGACAATCACTAGTGCAATACATTGGCAAAAACAACATGACTTCTCTATGCAAACTTTTTGAGAAACAAAGTACTTTTTAAAATGATTAAAACAATATACAAGAAATGGGTAATTAGATTGTAATTTTGCTTTAACAATGGCAAATTTGTAAAATTCTAGGGTTATCCAAGTTACTAACTTCTTACAAGTTCTACTGAAGATTAAGAATTATCATGAAATTTAAGTGTTTGGACCAGGCACTAGGCACTATTTACTCAGTCTAAAGAGATATTATTTCCAATTCATGCCTGTACTAGATCACCCTTAGGAAATAAGTCATTTAATTTCTCTTTATATTTGTGGAATTGATCTAGAATGTTGTACAGTTCTCATTAGAATTAAATAACCACAACCTCTTATCTTCCATTAATCACTATGTTACGTTTTTTAACAATAGTACCTACTTTGCTTTATACATGCAAAGATCTATCTAGAAAAAGTCCAGCAACTGTTAACATAACTAGAATGGTTGTGTGACATTGATGTAACCTGGCAGCCAAGGAGGGTGAACTGAAATGCACGTGAGTGAACAATGATGACTTCACTGTACTAGTCAGTGTAGGTGGTGAATGCCATTGAGTGAGCATGTGTACTGTGTGGTTGTTGCATTCAAAATGACTGAGTGAATAGAGCAACAAATCTGCATCAAATTTTGCATTAAGCTTGAACATTCCTCTGCAGAAGCTATTTGGATGATTCAGAAGGCTTTCGGGGGTGATACAGTAAGTGCAGCACAGATAAAAGTGTGGCACAATTACTTCAAAGATGGTTGAGAATCTGTTGAAAGTTATCCACATTCTGGAAGGCCTGCAACAAGCAGAACACCTGAGAATGTTGAATGGGTAAGGGCTGTAATCATCAAAGACCGGGGAATTGTGTGGGGTCCCAAGGTACCTACTTTGAAGGGGACCTAGGCATCATTGTCCTACATACAATGTTTCTTGTATCTTGTATCTTCTTCAAAGAATGCCTCTATTTTTCATAGTATATGGCTGGATACTTCCTGGACATACCTTTTTTTGTACATTTTATCTGAGCAAAACATGTTCAGTGTCTTTGATTCTGTTAGCTGTGTAAGATACATCAACAACAAAGTAGCTGGCCTACACATCTCAACACAAGACTTTTCATTTTCTGCTTTCAACTGCACAGAAAATTTCAGTGAATCATTCATATACTGTCATGCAATATCTTTCTCTTAGATGTCATATTGCTCATTAATTTATTATATACTCTGAGATATCTGGAATCAGGAAAGCAGCTCAATCTTTCTTAGCCCATATTTTATAAACTCAGGTAAAAAAAGAACCCACTTCTTATCACACCTATTAATGTTCTTAAAAAACAATGTATTTTGCATACAATTTAGATATTTTGGAGTAAAGAGAAAACACATAAAAGCCACTACACATGATATAAAGGATGACATACTGTGAAAGAGTCAGAAATAAAGTAAGTTTGAGAGTACTGCTTTAAGCAATATCACATAGCTTCTTCACACTCAGGAAATAATAGCAAGTGGCAGAATAGACTGTAAAAAAGTTATCAAGAATACATGAAGGATGAGTTTATCATTCAGTGCTTTCATTTCGCTGCTAATTCTCATGTTAGAAATGCAAACATTTCCAGATTCTACCTTATTTAGAGTAGAAATCACAAAGCTAATTGTATGCTATCGTGTGACTGACAGAAAAAGAAAATTCAATGAAAATGCAAAGCTCTTCTGATTTCTTTAAAGAGATTTAGAATTGAATAATTTAATATGACAATATTATTAACTTTAGGTATGAGATGTGAACAGTAATGTAGTTAAAATGTATATTTGTAATATTATATTAATATGGTATGACTGAATTGGTATTTTTCAATACTTTTCAGAAATTAAAATTTGACCAAGTGTTACCATTGAGAAATAAATTTTCCAAACCATAATTCATTATGGATATCTCATGCCATATTCCCCCAAAAGGTAGAATTTTGGAATGGTACAAAGTCACTGAAGTTCTAAATCTTCACAGGTGCAATTTTCAGCATATAACAGCAATTTTCCCAATGTACAACTGTATATATTTTTGAAAACATAGATGCATATTTGACTTAGCTGAAATAGAATCATTTCTTTTTATAGTTTTTATAAAAATATTTTATAGTACAGAGTTCTTTTCAAGAAAATAATTTATCATCTTATGCCAGTCAAGCGTATTCTTTTAGGAACATCTGGAAAAATTTGTGAAAAATCAAACCATTTAAAATATTTTAATAAGAATGATTATTTATGTGGTCCTTTGAAGACTGGTAAAGAGAAAATTTCTCCTTTCTGCTTTCTGATTCTCTGTGAAGTAAGTAACCCACCCCTTTCCCCTTGACTACTCCATCCCCCTTTCCAGTGCTTGGATTTGTTTTAGACTTTGATCTGATAGGAGTTGCAAGAGCAAAGCCTTCTTCATCAACCATTTTCATACTGTCCAACAGTATTTCCAGAGTTCTCCAACATATGTCCAAAAATATATTTAACAGCCTAGAAAACTCAAAGGACTCTCATAACTTTTCCACCTTTCCATTCTGGCTACAAACACAAATGTTTATAAACAACATATGTGTGCAATTTTCGTTGTTGAACTTATCATTATTGTTCAGATTTATGTTGGCCTGAGGGAAGAGATGATATGGGAGAAAGGGAGTGTGTAAGATTAGTGACCTTAAAATGACTAAGCTTTAATCCTGTCTTCTCTTGGTATTTTATTTATATCCTGAACAGTCAACTGACTGAATGCTCAAAATAGATGTTTTCCTGAGACTAATACCAAGGGAGCTCTATGAATCACAATAGTTAATGACAAAACAGCATGTCATTCCAGCTGCTAATTTGTCCTCTTTTATTTAATTTTTCCTTTCAGTTTCAACCACCAATTTCATTTTCAGTTAGCTTGTTTTTCAGGTCCTTGTTTTTTTCCTTTTCTTGTCTATACAGATTCTTAAGAATTTAATGGCATTTTTCTTTAGTTATATTCTTTTCCCCAAATATTCTTTATTCACTTATTTATGTAAAAATGGCGAAGTGATAACATGATTTACTGTATTAATAAAATGAATGTTTTGAATGGATCATAGTGTCAAAGCCATCTTTGGGTTTGTGCTGAGCTATACTTTACATGAGGACTTAAAGATACCTGTGTTAATAGTGATGAATTATATTAAATATATAAGCTTTTCATCCTTATTCTCACTAAAAATTATCTTATATTCTGGAAAGTAAAGCATTCTCTGATGAACTGAAATATACTTCTTTTAGAATCTTGGGTGTTGGGAACTGCCCTGCCTGGTTTCAGAATCTGTAACCCCCCACGGCTAAAGCTAAGTGAGAGACCTTGGGACCATAATCCACTAAAGAGACAAAGTTTATCTTCCTGGCAGGGGTGCAGTCCCTTTTACTTCACCCTGCTTGGCCCTGGGTGGATGACTGGTTAGCCAATGATGGGTAAGATTCCTCAAAAGACAGACAACCTAAGACAGGCATGGTCATGAAGGGGCCCTCAGGAAAGGACTTGGGGGGCTATAGAAAAAGGGGATGATGGACCCTCACCCCTTGGCTTTGACATAGCCTGAGTCCTCATTCTGTCTGTAAGAAGTCTAATCTCTTGGCTGCCTTACTTCCCCTTCCTAACTTAAGCCTAAAACAATCATGGTGCGTGGTGCAGCCTTGAGCAGGAATGGGTGGTTCCCTGGGGTGATCAGGCCTAAGAAGAATGTATAAAGTCCTGTGAAACCTGCTTTGCTAAGAATATCATCAATTTAAATGATAAAGGTTCAAGCATGAAATGAATTTGTTTCCCAAAGTTTTATGGCCCTTTAGCTAACTGACCCAGACTCAAAATAAACTTTCACAGTTCTTTGAATGTTATCTATTTTTTGATCATTATTGCCTGACAATGATGAGCTTTACTTATATTTCTGTGCAAATTGAACCCAACAAAAGCCCACTGAAGAACAGGCTCCTGGCCCTTCTTGAGAGATCAGCCACCTTACCTCCCCAAGCAGATTGTGTCTTGGTAGACTTATTCAACCTATTCTTATCAGTGGCAGATGGAGGAGGGGGCGGGAAAGGGAGGGCGAGAGGGGGCTCTGCAGTGGAGCACCCCCACACTTGGGAAATATAATTCATTATATATGTTCAAGTACCAGAGAGCTACATATTGAGGGTGAGCAGCTAAGAAAATTAATAGAACAATGCAAAAAAAGTAAGAATTGGATTAGAAGCCATAGATTTGTGTTTTTGTTCTTGCTAGCAATATTTCATTAAAGATATCCAATCTCCATGAAGATGGATTCTGTTCAACTATAAAAAAGGACTGATAATACTTTCCTAACTGACATTCATAAAGTCTCTAAATGAATAAATATACCTATTCTCCAAGTAAACATTGAAGTGGAATACCACTTTCCTTTATAGAAGTATTAAAATGTATGAGCTTATGGTTAGAATCTAGTCAGAAGTTAATAGATGGAGGGGGTAATTTTGAAATCACACAGCAGATAAAGAATGGGGTACAATTGCAACTTAACTCTCATATAAGAAAGTTCAGTTCGGAACCTGGTTTAGACACTTAGCATAGGATCTTCAATGAAGGCTAACCTGTTAGGCCTAGATAATGTCCTGTGTGGAAGAATAATGAGGAACTTATGTATCTATCTTTCTGATGGTCTGGGTTTTTTTGTTCACTGATTATTTATTTCACAATGTTTCTCTATCTTGTAAAACTTGTTTCAGCAAATTTCCAGGTTTTTTTTCAGTAAGTATGTAAAGGAAATAGCAATGTTGACCAATTAGTCAAGTGTGATAGAGTAAGAACATAGTATTAATTGCCACCACTTCTTAAATTTTTACAGGTGTGCTCTTCAAAAAGGTTAGACAGAGAATGTTGGCTTTAATTTACTCTTAAATCTTAAACAGTAGATATTATAAGGATCTTGATTCAGGAAAGGTACATATAAACCAATGTTTGGTACACTTGTTTGTCTGCCACAGAACTTTCACGGTCTCTCTGACTTGAGGCAGAGTATGTCTGAGGTTTCTATCCCTACTCACCTCTCATGGTCAGTTCACACAGAATACTGATAATCAAGACCTTTAGCATTACAGATCCAATAGGTATATATGGTTCCCTTATTTTTCAAACTACTGTCTAGTTATGATAACTACTCTTTAAATATTTTGTCTATAGTAGGTACCTTTCATATCTTCTTCAAAATATGACTACTTCATAAGCTCAAGGTAACCTTTTTTGACATATATATCTATATATATAATAGCAAGATTTAAATTTATTATATACACTTAGAGGCATACTCAATGGTCTTCTTGCTAGGAAAGTCTGCAGGTATTTTATCTAGAAAGTCTAGAATTTTATCTACAGGTAGATACAGTCATAATTATAACATAATTATGGCCAAAGAATGAAGTTGCATCTATGTAATTTTTCTCCAACATAAAAATTACAAGTTATTACAAAATCAATTCTCATTCTCAGATCTTAAAAAGTTAATGTGGATATGTTTTAAACATGATCAAACAGTAACTTTGACACTAAAGTGTATTTTTCCACAGGGCTGGCACTGTACAGAAAGTATTAGAACTTGTTTTGTTGTTAATGACTTAAAATTTCATTGGCCACCTGGGGAACAAAATTCTTTAGTTTGAAAGTCTGACCTATGCTATTCAATTTATAAAAGCTTCAAGCTTTGTGTCATTTTTTTTGCCATCTGTATTTTCTGCTTATAATCACTCTACACCCCTTTGGCATATTCATCTACTCTTGCTGATATAAACAAAACAAAAAGGGGATAAATATATTAATTTAAAAATTACAATAAGAAAAACCATCTGTAAATTCATGCTCATGAACAATATGATTGGCTTGCATAGTGATGCATTTGGAGATGCCATCAAAAATATGATGCTTATTATTAATCTTCTGGGGATAATGGAGTCTAAAAACCAAGTATTATAAATTCAATTTTATTTATACTACCCAATGGACTCCTAACATTATGACCTTTCTCTCAAATGTACAAAGGTAAAGAGCTCCATGTTGCCCAATGTTCTCTTATCCTAACTTGCACAAATGTAATGAGTTACTATATTGTGACAGTTAGAAAATGTTAAACATAGCTAAGGTCTACTAAGATCCAAGTATAGCAAAGAAACCATGCCCAACATTTCAGTGCAGTGTGCCCTACAGATGTTGCAATCTCTGTAGAAAAGCTGACACAAATTCTCACAGACGTTCGATTTAAAGTACCAGTAACATCATGGCTGGTATTTAAAACTAAGTATCCAGAACTCCTTGTGGAAGAAAGGCAGTGTGCACCATGTGATCATGCAGAGTGTGGTCCCTTTGATGTTTACAGTTTCCTCCCTTGGCTCTTAGGTGAGAAAGAAGAAAAGGAGATGAGCAGAGGAGGAAACTAGGAAAGACCAAGATTAAACAAGGAATATTTTAAGTTCTGGAATATTTTTCTCATTTTATCTAGATGCAGTTGTAATTATACAATCTTATGGTTGAAAGCAACTTTGACACACATCTAGTTTACATTAAAGTCTTTGCATATTGCATTTTGTTTTGTTTTCTTTTGAGCTTTCGGGTTTGGTTGGAAAGAAAGCATACTAGAGGTGGAGTAACAATAACTCACTTGTAGTATAGAGGCCATGGGAATATTGCAGGAGATGGCTATAAGAGGAACCCTGAGACTATGCTAGAGTTGCTGGCCAGCTGCTAGCGTCCTGGTTGCCAGGCAACACCTTTTAACACTTTGGTAGCAGCTAGTAATGAGTGGCCAGAGGGGAAATAAAGACAAGGCCGCTCACCATTGCAATCTAACTAAGAACTTAATACAGGGGGTTAGAAGAAAAGGAAGACATGCCTCACTAGTAGTCCTGAGCCTGGTTCAGTAAGACTGTCAAGCATTTTAAACAGCAAGATAGTACAGGGTGGGAGCCCTTGAAAGTCTGCGTGTATCATCTCCACTATCTGGGAAAAGGAAAAACTTGAGAGTGTGTACTCATTCCAAGGCCTGGAAAGGGGAATGGTAGGAGTCTATGGTTCCCAGAGAAAAAGCTCATAAACAACTTTAATCAACTGCCTGCTTCCCATCAAGTATGCAAAATGAACAAATAGAGTCTGAAGCAAGATAAGAATTCGGGCTAATGGATCCCCACCCATACTATGTTTGTATAGTTAGCTACCTCTCCCTGGGGGAAAGTTGACACCACCTTTACCCATCAACCAATATGTCACTCCCTCTCCCCCATCCCACCAACTATATAAGTCCTCAAAACAAAGGACTTGCCCTCTTCTCTTAGCCTCGTGCTTCTCTTGCCACATGGGGGACCCCTGGCCAGCTGGCCTATGGATGCCTTGTTCTTGCCACCCTTGCTTTTGCTCTCACATTAGAACTTAGCAGAAATAGACTTTGCATGTACTAATAGCCTCACTGGCCTGTAATTCTTTACTGTGTCTGCAAGAATGAGGGTTTCTCAGGTAATACGAATGTCACCTAACCTTTCTGGGCTTTGTTTTAATATTGGTAAAAACAATATAAGACTGGATATATATATATATATATATATATATATATATATATCCAGATTGTTTTGAATGTTCCAGTGAAAATATTTTGAAATTCCAAAGTGCTATCCAAATATGAAATGCAACTATTACTTTCCTTCACCTGGGAAGACCTCAGAATTAAAACATCAGGACATCAAATGATAAATTTAATTAGCTAAAGAAAGAAGCTTTATCGTTTCTATAGATTCAGAAAAAGGGTAGAGAAAGAAAGGACACTATCAAAAGGAAATGATAAAAGCAACATTGCTTAAGCAGAGGTTCACAGAGAAAACAGGTTATACAAGAAAACAGTCTACCCAATTATAAGAACTACATGGGGGCTAGGGAATAGCTCATTCAGATAAAAGAAAAGTAAAAATATACTTAAAAAAACAATGACATTGGAGTCTGAGGTTACAAAATGTTCTAACTGCTGGAAATAAAGAACCAATACTGTGTTCAACATTGAACACTAAAACAAGAACAGTTGGAATGTTTTAGAACTACAAATAATAATGTCCTTGGAAATAATAGTGTCATGATATATCAATACTCTTTTACATACAATGTTTTCTTTCTTTGTGAAAAATATGCCAAAAATTAGATGTTAGAGTGAAAAAAGTTTTTGCTGCAGACCTGAATAGACATTTTGAGACTTAGCTGGAGCAGACAAGAGAGAACACAACCTTGGAGTGGTTAAGCATGGCTGGGTGAGGGCTGTTGATCAAAAGTGCAGGTAAAATTACAGAATAATATTTATTGGAGTCAAATATTCTGTCAGTACAGTAAAGACAGTGCAAGGATAAATTGGGATTTTGTTTGAAAAAGTATTTTATAGAAAGCAAAATTTGTAGGGTAACTAAGTTGGGAAATAACTATGCCAAATGCTATGGAATTTATACTTTTGTTTTCTTTTTCTTAATTGAGGTGTAATTACAGATAATATTGTACAAATTCAGGGTACAGAATATATTGTTCTGTCAAGACAGTAATTAATTCCTATTACATTTTAATGCTGATATTAATTTTCCACATTTCTCATGTAGACATTTTACTTTTACAATCACATAAAAAGAAAAAGAAAATATTTATTATTAAAATTCAAAGTCACAATTGCTATATAAACAATATTTTGTTGCCAATATTTTGATGTATTGATATAAAATCATTTCCTTATAAATATAAACTAATGGTGCTTATTTTTATTATACAAATTTCAGACATTTAAAGGCATTAACAGTCATCTTTATTTGCACATTTAAGATTTTTCTTGGATATCCCCTTGAGAATGGAAATGTACAGTTTCTGGGAGGTGACAGATTCTTCAATTTTATTGTGCTTTTTGGTATCAGAACAACTTTGTGTAATAAATTCAGTTTAAATACATTACTAGTAAGGATAAGAGTTATGATGGAATATTGGTAAAATGAGCAAACAAAATTAGAGAATGAAGAAATCAAATATAGAACCAAATATTGAACTACATTTTCTCTCAAGATTTTAAAAGTGTTCATCAACATGTATAAAGGACACTTGGACAAAGCCAAAGGGGAGTAGGATTGAGGGTGGGAGGTGGAGATGGCTGGGGTAGAGGGAAAATGGAGACAACTGTACTTGAACAACAATAAAAAAAAAGAAAATGCTCATCACTTCACATAGTTAGAGATGTGATATAAGAAATGAAAGTGCTTTTTAAAATTTTTATGTTGAAATATAACGACATTAAATAAATAATCAGTAATTTATGGGAAGCATGATCATTTGGGATAATTAATATGAAAATATTTTGGTGTTAAACCAACATGAAGGGAAAGTGAGGTGCCTATTTCTCAAAGCAGTGGCTAACTATCTGCTTAAAAATTACAAGTTTTTGTCATTTTTTTTCTCTTCTTTTTCTCATTTGGAATGAATAGAAAGATTATTCAGATTAATATTCCTATCTTTACTTTAGCTTTAATAACTTATTAAGAGGACTTATCAGTTCCAAATAGCTTTTACTAAAATAATTCCATACCATCCATTTAGCTGGTATAAATCTAGAAATATTTCTTTAATTATACTAAAATATAACGTAAGTTCCAATACACAAGGGAAAGTTTCCTGGTAAGCATATTTTATGACTGTCAGGTTAAAAAGGAATCCAATACCTTACTACCCAAAATAAATATAATCATTAATTAAAAGAAAATCATCTTGTCAAAGTTCATAAAGTCAACACTAAGAAGTTTTTAAGGGGAGAATATGCAGATGGCCTGTCATTCTAACATGAACGTGAAGCCATCTGCTAAATATTTTCAATGCTTAAAATAGTATTTTTTTTTTCTTTTTGACAGTTTAAAACTTGGAGAATATATATCTGAGAATTATAAAAGAAGTTATGGTTACAATGACATGATTAATCTAGTGTGATTACAGTGTCACTTTAACATCTCCAGCAGTGAGCATGAAAATCTGTACTTTTTGGTACATATTATGCAGGATAAAAATCTAAGGGCAATGCAAACATTTATATTAACATGAACACATTTCAAAGACAGCCCTGTAACCTTCTGTTCTTAATATTTCCTATTTGGTTTCAAAGTCAAATCAGTAGAATTAAATTACTAATTTAAACATATCATAGGATTAATAGCTTAACCAAACACAAAATGGCTTTATTTCCAGAATACCATTAACCTTAATGTTCTTATGATGATTAATTCAGAAGTGCAGAGTAATTTTTTTTGAAAAGTTCACCTTTAAATTATACAGAATACTTTCTGGAGTTTGTAAGTATATATTTATTATGTTATTGAATCCTAATATTTCAATATTTAAATTATTGGCTCTTCTCCTTTTAAGGTTTGCTTTTACAGTATCTGCAAGCTATAACTGGAAATAGAATTCTTCCTCTATAAATTAAAGTTTCAGGAAATTGAATTAGCAAAGGGCAATATGAGTCTGGTTGTAATGGCACAGAGAGAATTAAAAAAATTAAAATTTTAGGCCACAGAAGAAAAATTTGACGACACCAAGAGAACATTTTTAAAAAGTATCATATGGCCTCTATTTTTAATTTACTAAGTTAAATGTCTTATGTCTAACCACATTTCAAATATATTTTCGCAAGCACATCATTAAGGAAAACACACTACAACAGGAAGAGATTCCAGGTCACTCCTACAAAGTGAAAGAAGATGCACACCCACTTCCTCCAGGACGGCATCTTACTGAGGGAGAGGACCTGTTTTACCATGAATGTTCAATTTAATGTTCTTGATGTCCTCCTAAGCAGCAATGTCCAATGTGTTCTTGAAAAATTCAAAAAGACCAAGGAAAATAGTGCTACAGAGATTTACACTTATGCCCTCATTTTCCATCCCAAACAGTATCACAGATGCACTGAAGAGAAGCCAAAAAGGAGAGGGTTAATATTAAACAAAATTATCTAAAAACATTGATTTGTCTGTAGACCCTCTTTTGCAGGCTCTGTTCAAATTACAGAAAATTAATTCACTTATTTATTTTAGAGAGAAGGGGAGGGAGAGAGAAAGAGAGGAAAGGAGACATCAATGTGACAGGGAAATATTGATTGATTGCCTCCTGCAGGCACCCGACTGGGGACAGAAACCACAACCCAGGCACATTCCCTGATCAGGATTAGAAGTTTGTGTCACCAACTGGTGACACCCAGCCAACTGAGCTACACTGGTCAGGGCTCAGATTTATTTTTTTAACATTTTTTAGGACAACTTAATTTTTATTTTGTTGTAGGAATTATTGTTGCTGATAGGTAAGACAACAGAGCCCTGAAAACAAAACTAAGGACATTTTTCAGCACTTAAATATAAGGGGAAAGAATCAGTGTAAACGAAGCTCTGCGGCAGTTCTACAGATGCTTTGTCACTGGCATTAGAGACCTCACTGGTCCCTTTCTAAATTACATAAATGTACACCTAGAGAGATTTTATAAATTATTATCAGAAGCACGAAAGTAAAGTTGGGAGCTGTAAATAATTATGCTGGAGCAAAATGTGTAAACTGGAACTGTCTGAGAAAGCGAAGATTTAGGAACAGTTGAGTTGTTGAGTATGAATCAGCTTCCAACCCTAAATGACACTATCAGGACAAGCAACAACATTGCACTTCAATGTAGATGTTTACCTTGGTTTGAAAGTTAGCAACAGACAAAAACAAAAGGTGTTCTTAAATCTGCTGTCATGACTATGGAATCATTTTTCCATTTTCTAAGTTTAGTACCATTTTGGAATCTGAATGTTTGCCCCCTAAAGGAAATTGTTAGGTATGCATAAATATCTGTGTGAGAATATTTATTATTAGGCCAGCTCCATTCATTGTGGCAACCTATAAAATAAGTTATAAAATAAATTAATGCCTTTAAACAAAGAGTCATGTATGGAAAACATCGATTCCTGAATTTATTTTGCATAAATACTTATTTGGTGATAAAATGTTAAATATGAAGTCATCTGAAAATATCTTTCAAAATTATCTCTCTTTAAACCCTAAGTCTGTTATTTAAATTAGACCTTGATTATGAGTCAAAATCAACTGCTAATTAATTATGCATAGTATTTTATGATGTGTAATACATTCTTTTTTAATTTAGGTAACTACAGAATAGTTACAGAATTTTGAAACTATAGTTCCCACCCACTGTAGAACAGAATTTTCTGGAAGAAAGTTGCATGAAATCAATGACAGACAACCTGACGTATGAGAAAAAGAACAGTGCAGAAGCACACACAATCACTTCCTGCACACAATTGACCACTTACTCCACATATACTTATTTTTTCTAAATACTTGAACTCACAAGTAGGACAGCTTCTTCAATTTCCATTATCTAACTCAATGGAGGCAATAAACTATATGATTAAAATTAATTTCCTCTGTGGAAGAGCTAAGCATAGGAGCTTCAGATTGTGTCAATATGACTCCGAAACTAAAAATCTTCTGATATGTTTTAAGTAATAAATACTTTTATTTTAAAGTTTATGCCAGCTTTCTGTTTACAGAGATTTTTAGGTGGATAACTTCCTAACTATTGGAAAATAAATTCAAGATTAAATGTTGGCAGGTTATGAATATCACATCAATATAATCTATGCGTTTTCTCTGTCCTTTCACCTATTTTCTCCCTTGGTTACTACTGGTGGAGAGGTGTGGTGCCAGGCGGGGAGGCTTTTCTGGTTTCCACCTTGTGGCTATTGTGAGTAATGCAGTTATGCACGTTTTCCATACGAGTATTTAAGTATGTACTTTCAACTCTTTCAGATATATATAGGAGTGGAATTGATAGGCCACATGGTAGTTCTATGTGTAAGTCTTCAAGGAATTGCCAAACTGTTTTCCATACTACTTGCACTATTTTACACTACTATCAGCAATGTATGAGAGTTCTAATTTCTCCATTTCCTTGTCAATACTTTCTTATTTACCTTTTTTTTAATGATAATTATCTTAGTGGTTCTGAAGTTGTAGCCAGTTGTGGTTTTGACTTGAAGATTTCTACTGACTTATGATTGGCATTTTTAATGTCTTATTAGCCATTAATTTATCTTCTTTAGAGAAATGTCCATTTAAATCCTTTGCCTATGTCATAGTTGAGTTACTTGTCATTGTATTATTGAATTGAAAGTTTTTTATACATTCTGGTTGAAAGTTCCTTAATGGATATATGAATTACAAATGCTTTATCCAATTCACAATCATTTAATTGCCTTGGTAGCATCCTATGATGTACAAACTGTTTTTTAATTTTGATATCTAAATTATCTATTGTTTAATTATTATTTTAATTGATTTAGTTGTAAGTCTATTAATTTTTTTCTCTCTTTTGAGTTAGCTTTGGTTGTTTGTATATTTCCAGGAATTTATTCAAGTCATTTAGATTATGTAATTTTTTGTGTGTGTGATTGTGGATAGCATTTCTTTATAATCCTTTTTATTTCTGTAAGGTTGCTAATATCTTTTATTTTATTCCAGATTTCAGTAGTTTGAATCCTTTCTCTTTTTTCTTTGTCTTTTATTGATTTCTAAATTAATTCCATTGGTGCACATTATTTGTATGAGATCAGTCCTTCTAAACCTAATTGTGGTTTGTTTCATGGGCTCATATATAGTCTGTCTGGAATAATGTTTCATGTTCACTTTTGAAAAACATATATTCTTCTGTTGTTGAAGGGATTGTTTTATAGATGTCTGTTAGGCCAAGTTGGTTTAAATTGTTGATCTGATCTATTTCCTTGCTGATCTTTTTCTAGTTGCCTTATCCATGATTAATGGTAAGGTATTAGTGTCTCTATTGTTATTGAATTGTCTATCTACTCTTTCAACTTTCTTTCCACTTAACATATTTTGAAAGTCTTTATTAAGTGTATTGTAAATATGACAATAGTTCTTACATTTCCTTGATAGAGTAATGCTTATATAATAAAATGCCTTTCTTTGTCAGTAAAAATACTTGCCTTAACCTCTATTTTGTCTGACTTTATTGTAGCCACTACAGTTCACTTTTGGATACTGTGTACAGTATGTCTTTTTTCTTTCCTTTATTTTCAACCTACTCTGCCTTTCAATATGCACAGTGTGTCTTGTAGACAGCATACAGTTGTGTCATGTTCTAAACTACTCTGCCAATGTTTGTTTTCTAATTAAAATGCTAATTCATTTAATTAGAATACTAATCTATTTACATGTATCACTGTAATAAGTAATAAGGTGGATTATGTCTGTGATTTTGTTTTTTATATATGTGTTATATCTTTTTTGTTCTATAATTCCTCCATCATTACCCTCTTTTGTGTTAAAAATATATTTTCTAGTATGTCATTTTAATTTTCTTCTCTTTGTTTAACTTAATCTTTGAGTTATTTTCTTAATAATATAACAATCAGTTTATAGTGATATTAATTTAATTTCAATAGTGTTATGCATTAAATTGTGTTCCTCTCCTGCCCCTTCAATTTATATGTAGAAGTTTCAAACCCCTATATTTTAGAGTGAGACTTTACTGGGACATAAGAAGTAACTGAATTAAAATTAGGTTATCAGGGTAGGCCTCATGCTAATATAACTGATATCTTTATGAAGAGGAGAAATGTGCACACAGATTTCCATACAGTGAAGACAACATAAAGAGAAATAGGGAGAAGATGTCCTCTATAAGCCAAGAAGAGGGACCTAGAACAGATTCTTTCTTTGCAGCCTTCAGAAGCAACCAAGCCTGACCACACTGTGATTTGGATTTCTAGCCTCCAGAAGTATGAAACAATAAATATCTAGTTTAAGCTGCCTAGTCTGTGGCACTTAAGACAGTCCTGAGAAACTAATTCAGATAATATACAAAAACTTGTTCCTATATAGCTTTATGTTCTCCTCAGCTTTTTTTTTGAAAGACTTTATTTTTAAAAGCACTTTTAGGTTCACAGCAAAACTGACATAAAGGTATAGAGATTTCCGATAACTCTCTTCTCACACATGTATAGGCTCTCCCATTATTAATATCTCCTGCCAGAGTGGTACAGATGTTGTGATTGATGAACCTACACGGACACATCATAATCACTCAAGTCTGTAATTTACATTAAGGTTCAAACTTAATGCTGCACATTCTTAAGGGTTTGCATAAATGTATAACAACCTATCATTATGGTATTATAAAAGTATTGTCACTGTCCTGAAAATCTGCTTGTGTTCCAACTATTCATCCCTACTTTGTCCCCTTACCACTGGCAACCACCGATCTCTATATTGTCTCCACGGTTTTGCCTTTCTCAGAATGCCATATTATTGGTCTCATAACATATATATATTGACTTCATACCATATATACATGACTCTTTACATTTACTTATTTCACTTAGCAATACATATTTAAAATCCCTTCATGTCTTTTTGTGGCTTGATATCTAATACATTTTTAGTCCTGAGTGATATTCTACCATCTGTATATACCACAGTTTATTTATCTGCTCACTTACTTAAAGACATCTCATTTGCTTCTAAGTATAGTCAATTTTAAGTAAGTCTGGTACAGACAACTGTGTGTAGGGTTTTACATGGACATGAGTTTTCAGCTCCGTTGGGTAAATACCAATGACTGCAATTGCTGGACCATATGGTAAGGATATGTTTAGTTTTGTAAGAAACTATGAAACTGTCTTCCAAAGTGGCTGTATCATTTTTGCATTCCCACCAGCAACCGGCCCTATCCTTTATGCTGTTGAGTTGTTTCTCTCCTGCTGCTTTTAAGATTCTGTCTTTGCTTTGAAATTTAGCAATCTGAGGTTGATAGTCCAGGTATGACACTCTGAGTTTTTCCTACGTGGAGTTCATTGAGCTTCTTGAAGATGTATACAAATGCTTTTCACCAAATTTGATGTTTTCAGCCTTTATTTCTTCAAATATTTTTTCTTACTCTCTCATATTTTTCTGTGATCCAATTATAAATATATTGGCACATTTGATGGTGTTTCCTGGGATTATTTGAGATTCTGCTTATTTTCCTTCTTTTTTATCTTTCTTATCCTTAGACTAAACAATCTCTGCTGAACTATCTTTAAGTTTTCTGAATATTTCATTCAGTTATGATACTTCTCAATTCCAGAATTCTATTGATCTCATTTTTATAGCTTATACTTACCAGTATGAGTAAATCTAGAATGTGCTTTGTGTAAGGTTCGGAAATAGTTGCATGGCGATGAATGGAGAGGACATAAGATATTTTTTCTGGTAATAAATAAATACCATGTACACTAAACCAGCTTAGACAATCTTTAACTACATAATTGAAGTACAAGTTTATAAACATACCTTAATAAAAACCTATTTATTAGTTTGTCAAATTTAATAAAAAAAGATTTTTACTGGGTTATCTTTTCTGCTCATGGACAGAACTTTAGGTAGAGAGTCTTATAAGTAAATGAGAAAATTGTTTCAACTAAAGTTTTACATCAAACCAGTTTGGATTGACCATACTAATTTAAGTTTTCAAAAAATTATTATCCTTATTTCACAGCGGTCTATCAACCGCTGATCCAAAACACTGTCTGTTCCAGCCCTGAAGTGCTCTTTGCCAACTAGGTGATTTTTTTACTAAGAAGGAGAGAGATTTCCTAAGGAAATCTAAGGAGGAGGTTTCCTAAGAGGGAGAGAGATTTTCACAGAAAAGTTAGTTGTAAGGAAAATGTTTTGTTTTCTCCAACAAGGGCTTCCCTTTTTGGTTAGCTATTTAAAACATTAGCTGTGAATTTGGATGCCTGTTAATTGCAATGATGGTGACAATGATGATAGGAAACAATGAGATTATAAAGTTTCCAGGTGAAGAAAGAGGTTTTTTTTTTTTTTTTTTTTTTGTCATTACCTATCTTAAACACATTCATATAGAGATTGTCATTGTATTTATAGGTTTTTTAATACCAGGGTGTGTACAGGTATGACAGCAAAAGGAAAAGTAGAAGTGACAGAAAAGGAAAAATAATCTTAAAGTAAGAAATTTAGTTTAAAAAAGACAAATTTCCAGACTGGTCATTCCATCCTATACACATAGCATAGCTCTTAATATCAGTAAGTTCAAAAGCAAAGTTACATGTCCATTAATATGTTAACTTGGTGTCTGAAATAATGACTTTATGACATTTATTCTCTTCTATAGGAGAAAAACAATGAGTAATGTAGTTAAAATAAAGACCAACTAACATATGATATATAAATGTTAAACTATTAGGCTAGGTAATCAAATTGTATATTGACAAGAACTATTATCCAAATAACAATAAACAAATTATGACAACTGGTTTCAATTACAAAATAAAATACATGAACACATACTACCATTCTCATGTATTCATTTGCTCAGCAACTAAGAAATGAACTGCCCTCTGGAGTCTTATTTACAAAGGCAACCCCACAGGTGAGTAGTGAAAGCTATGCTAAAAATCTACTCTACCTGAGTCACTGTGGCTTCATGATCTTCTGAATTATAGCAAAAGATTCCTACAGCTGCTGTTTGTGGACCTTCAATTTTCCAGAATAATCGCAGCCCATTTTTATGATGGGAGTTACTACTCCCATCAGAGTCCTACAGAGCTTGAATCAGTCCTGCCTGTCAAATAGAACAGATGGAAAAAAGTCTAAACTTTCAGGCAGTTTTACAAGGAACTGTGGATGCTCCAGTTGCAATGGAGCCATGGTACATGATAAAGAAAGAGGTGACCATATTCTTAGGATTGATTCTGTCATTGATTTATTGTGACCTTGGGCAAGGTGTTTGACATCTCTATTTCTTAAATAAGCATAGACTTAATGGATTTACTGATACCTAAGTTCTCTTCTGGATTTTACAAATTTATCTACTTGCCTTAGACTAGGTATTCTTTAAGATATTTTTTGTAAGTTGGAGAAATGTGTTCTTTGTTGCTTCTAGTTCTGTGCATAATACCTTGTTTCCAAATAATTACTTGCAAACAACATAGGCATTTCTTTGCACCTTTAAGTCCCACGGTTGCTATGAGCCACATTTGTAATATTGTCAAATCACTTCTCTTCCAAATCCTGGGCGCAATTAAGGCATCTAAGACCATTGTGAAGAGTAATGTGGCCCATCTCATATATTCAGACAACACATACTAAAGATTATTTCTCCATATTTGTGTCTGTGATATTTCTTTTTCCTTTTGCCCCAATTAAGGTCTTAATTTTATCAGTGAGACTACTGGCATTTCTATCTCAATTCTGACTCCATAACTTAAAGCCCATATGACCATGGGAGTAATACTTAATAATTTTTTAAACAGTAATCTCCTTACCATAGAGCTTTCATCAGGATAGTGCATATGTAAGTGTCTTATTTAATTATCTAATTTGGTAGGGTACAGGACAGCAACTTTGTTCTTTGCATCACTGCACTTTGAAACCCCTCTATATAATATTCTTCTCCTTTCTATGGATGAATTCTGGGTTAGAAATCACAGTTTTCTTATAACATTCATAAATGTTAACAAATAATTTCACTCTGTAGTTTTTAATAGTGAAATATAATCTAACATCTCATTTTGTTGTATTCTGTGCCCCTGCTGGATTTTAACCTCTTTGTCAGCAGGGATTATATATTATTATTAATGACAGTGTCTAACTTTTCCACAATTTCTGTTACTTCTAGGTAGTGATAGAGAAAATAAAAGTAGTCAAAGAGCAGGCACAAGATGAAGAAACATGTGGTATAATGGTTGAAGTATGGAGCCAAAGTTTGAATCAAGATTCCAGTTCCTATGCATATTAGCTGTGTGGCTTTCAGTTCAATGCTGACTGAGTGAATCTGTACTTCCAATTTTATATCTGCCTCATGGAGATGATAACATCACTGGCCTCAACAAGTCATAGTTAGAATATAATAAATCACTGGAAGTTAAGCACAGAGTAGCAAATGGTACTTTGTAAATACTAAATATTTAGTTTTATCATGATTACTAATATGGATTACATTCTGAGTGTGCACTGTGCACAGTCTGTAGTCAGGGACACAGCTCGCCATCAAAAATAGAGATTTATTCTAGATGCATTCTTGTTTTGGACTCCAAGGACAGTATCATAAGTTTGGTTTCCCTCAAATATTCTTAAAGTGTAAAAATGGAAATGTTGACTAGAGAGGGTTACAGTGATGTTGATGTTATGATTCATGTGCATATGTGTGTGTGTGTTTTAACATTTTCTTGGACATTTATTCAAGGTATAGCATATGTGTACTACTTCTCTCTTTCACCAAAGAAATTGTTTCTATGGAGCTAAAAAAGAAAAAAAAACACACTCTTTATGTCACTTTTAGTAGGAAGGCACAGCAGGTAAACTGTGGGGGATTTGCTGGATGGGTTAGCTTTCTCTATTGCTTGCTGCAGTATCTTTCACTGATCTTTTAGGGAAATAGCTAAAAGCCAGATCCTCCCAGAGCACAAAGTTTCCACCATTATTTATGTTCTGAGAGATTGCCTAAGTTAGACTTACCGGGACAAACAGAAAGTTGAGTTTTCATGGAAGCATCTATGCTGGTGTATTGGACCAATTATCAATGCTATTTTCTGTATTCTCACCTTAACATTTGCGCCCATATTCTATGCTCTTTGATGGTACTAGTTTCTTTACCAAAGATACTTTTAAATATTACTAAAGTCAGCAAAGGAGATCTCTCTTCACTTAGCTCAATATCGTAGATTGGTTTCTGACAGTTAAGAACTAATGACAATGTCATGTAGGTTTACACTTCTGGAGTAGCCTACCCCTTGTCTGATATGAATACCATTTCTCTCACCATGACACTGTCATTTTCCCTGAAATATCTCAGTAATGTGCTGCTTTGACATATAAAAATCAGCACTATGCATGTGATAGAGTATCACATTGATACTCTATTGATAGAGTACAATAGAGTATTTCAAAGTCAGGTTTCTGTATTTTTAATGTGTCATACTCTACATAATTCAACATTTCTATTTTTTGTCAATTAATAAATGTCTAACATCTGACACTTGAAATATTCAAAACAACCACATTAGTAGAAATGTTTTACAAACAAACACAATACAGCAGGAAAGCAGAGTTTAAGCCACTTTGTTGCATGGAAGATATCATTTTGAAAACAAATGGTGTGTTAAGTTCAGCTGCCATCACAGTGACAGTACAAGCAGCTAAAAGGCAGAATTATTGCTCAGAGTTCTGCTTTACTTGTTAATGATTTGAGGAAATCCACTGTGATACCATCAAGAAATTGAGATTTTAAGAATTTTAATTTTCTTAAAGAAATAGCTATTTAAAACATAAATGTGCATTCATGTCCTTCTTAGTTGTATTTGTTTTAACAGATTGCAGATGAATTTTAAAAATGTAAGTAAATTTTTATTTCATTTTACCCATAACTCTTTTGACTTGGGAAAAAACATTTTCTGAAAATATGAATCATATATTTGCACTTTATATTTCTCGACCACTCAACTAAAGAAAAGCTAAACAAGTTATTTTCTTGGTCACATGCTGTTTTTGTTCACTATCCAATTGGAAGTGAAATGTCTTGGGAGGAAAGAGGATACCAAAAATGTACCAGGATTGAGGAACTTTAGATGGAGTGGTCTTCCCTGGCTTTTTCTGAGCATGACATTCAATGTATAAAAGTTAGCAGGTTTATATATTACCCCTTCTTGTTTTTAGCCTGTAAGGCTTGAAATAAAATGATTTTCAAGTTTATTTCTTGCTATGTTTATATTGAAATGAATTATTTCTAAATTTATGCAGGGTAGCCCTGGTTGGTATGGCTCAGTGGATTGAGCACTGGCCTGCGAATCACTGGCTCGATTTCCAGTCAGGGCACATGTCTGGCTTGTGGGCCAGGTCCCCAGCAGGCAGCAGGGGGGCATGTGAGAGGCAACCACACATTGATGTTTCTCTCCCTCCCTTTCCCTCTATCTAAAAATAAAATTAATAAAATCATTTTTTAAAAAGTTCTATAAAATAAATAAATGTATTCAGAATATTTTGTCTCAGTTTTTAATTCTATGTAATCAAAATCCTTGGACCTAGAGTATATACAAAAAGGTTAGTGTATACATGCTCCTCATAATATACATGCATTTACACACACAGAGTAAACTAAGTGAAGGGAGAATGTTGTTCAGCTATCTTGTAGAACCATGGTTGGGGGTTACTATACTAGAGCCTTGCAAAGATTAAACTACACTTCAGGTAATATAGATTAATTTTATATTTATTTAAAGTCCAAGAGATCCCTGCCTCTAACATGTAACAACAAGTTAGCTAGGTAGGTAGGTAGGTAGACAGATAGATATAGAGATATAGAGGTTCATAGTTATGTAGTTACATAAAACATTTTACCATATGTCACTCAGCATGGTAAAAAATTGAAATGAACTCTGTAGTCAAATATGTGTGACAGAACAGGAAAAATTAAGTAGCTCTTTTTATTTCCTATAAGAATACTCATTGTCATTACCGTGATAAAGAATCTTTTGAATTTACAATACGTCTGAAACAACCCCTCCCTCAACACACACAATGCTTTTTAACATAGTGAAATGTTTATCAGGGTTATCAATTTTATGGCTTTTGGTAATGCAATCTACTTTTTTTCTATTAAGATAAAATTTACCTAATCACACAATCCACTTTTTTTTCCCCCAGCCACAAAGCTTTAGGTGCTCAGATGTTAAGTTCCATTACCTTTTTCATATTCATCTGTCAGGGCATTATGTTCCATGTCCTGAGAGATATGATGGGATGTATTTAATCTATTCATGATTCAAGAACATCTCTGGCCTATGTTTTTTTGTTAGCTGCAGCGTTGTAAGTGGGCTAAGTACATGTATTAAGCAATTTCAGTAAATATAAATTTCCAACATATATAGCATCTGGTATTTAGGCATAAACAGATGGCTCAAGTGCAGCTGTTTTCAAATATTGGCTACTGTTCTATTGTAGATCATAAATCATGGTTATTTCCAAATGCTCTTAAGCTAAAGAAGATGGATGTAAAGCTTTCTTACCAATAGGGAGGGCTTTAGTCATAAGAAAAAGAAATATATATATACTGAATCTCCATTTATTTAACTACTTCCCCCATATCATTTTTATTATACTCAAAAGGAATATAAAGGACAAATTAGTAAATCAAATATATCCTTAAAAATTATGAGTATACTCATAATAAACATAACTGGTATTTTCTAATCTTTCTATGTGTCAATCATTTCTCTAAGTTATATAGATATATATTCCAGAGCTTTACTGTGCTATAAATGACAGACTGTTCTGTGACTTCAAAAAAATGCATATGTCATAATTTGCATGTTTCATTTCATGCCTATTTGACTGTCCTTATAAAGACCAGAATAAAGGATGGATAGATAGGTGGTCCTCAACAACTATATATTCAGTACATGTTTATCTATCTATCTATCATGTATTTATCTATCATCTATCTATCATATATATTTATTGATTGGCTGTCTCTCTTGAGAAAAATGCATGACTGTCTTTAAGCAAATGCTTTAAAGAGTTATATGACCAACCATATATTTTTTCCTTAGAGGAATAGCATGGTCCAATGAGGGTGCTGGTTCTGGAGTCAGAAGACTTGGTCTCACTATTTAATTATGATAGATCTGGGATTGTTTTCATTTTAATACAGGACAACACCAACATTTCACAGAACTGTAATACTCAAATAAGGATATATAACTAAATGACTCCACAAATCTCTAAATAATAATACAGATGATAGAATTATTACTTAGGTAATACCTCGCTATTTGAGACCCTTGATTTTTTATAGCACTTGATCCCCACACCTATGCAAAACTCCTGCTACACTCAGATGAAATCAGACTGTGGTCCTCTGCTGAACATTTTACGTGGATCTGTCCACCATGAAAGAAATAGATATTTCAGTTTTTATTATTCTAGGTAAACTCAAACCCTATAAAGTAAATGAGTTAGAGCAAAGGAAATATTGGCCTCCTGCCTTTCTCGAAGTGAGATATGAATGGAAATAAGAACCAGAATTAGAGTACATAAAAATAAAAATTACTTACAAGGTCAAAGTAATTTTATGTATCTATTATCTCTAATCCTCAAAAACACTGTCAAGTAAGATTTATATCTTTGGCCAAAGAGACACAAATACTAATTGCTGGAGAAGAGCACAAGGGCAAATTTGTCATTCTACAATGCCTGTCTAAGGGTTTTCTGCTACATAACTGCCTCTCTAGTTTTGTACACATAATGACTTAGTTAGAGAGAGAATACTGAAGAGGGTTTCACATTAAGTGGTTGTTAGCCGAAGGCATTTAAGAATGCTCACATGGCACACCACTGAGTGATCCTCTGCTTGGGCAGTGTGAAGGGCTGAAGTAACTCTCAAGGTGTATTCTAATATGTACACCATGGAGAGTATTTGAAACAATTATTTGAGTAATTCTAGGATGAAACAAAGAGTATCACCTTTTTTTTAGTCAAATGATTTATACTTGCTTCCCCAGCTGTTTATATCAAGCCTGTAGCAATTCAGTCTTTTTTATTTTGGTAGCTATGCCATCTAGATCAAACATGGCCTTTAACAGGGGAAGCTAGGAATAGAAGATGTAGACCAAGTTTCAGTTTCATCAGCCCAGAAGTGACACAAAGCACTTTTTTCTCAGAGTCTGTTGGCCAGATCTAGTTAAATGAGACAACATAATTGCAAGGGAAACTAGAAAAGTTTTATCTACTTACGGATATTTTGGGTGTATTACATGCTTCAACTAGACTTTGGTTTCTTTTTGTTTTTTTTTTTAAAGATTTATTTATTTATATTTATTTTTAGAGAGGGAAGGGAGGGAGAAAGAGAGAGAAAGAGAAACATCAATGTGCAGTTGCTAGGGGCCGTGGCCTGCAACCCAGGCATGTGCCCTGGCTGGGAATCGAACCTGTGATACTTTGGTTTGCAGCCCGCACTCAATTCACTAAGCTACACCAGCTAGGGCTAGACTTTGGTTTCTGTTTATGTTTACATTTCATGAGGCAATGTTGTTATAATAAATTATGTGAATAACTGAACCACTTATTATTTCAAAACCAAAATGTATTTATTGTCATTATAAATACTAAAGTTTGTGTAGACTCCTTACACAGGGGAAACCATGGACCTTGAATATCGGTTTTTTTTTTTCCCTAAGGCATCAAGCCATCAAAATACAATGCATATCAATATGGTGTCTATAGTAAGGCAGAATGTATCATGGTATTTCTTGGGATTCAAAATAATAGCATCATCACTTCATTATCAATGCAACTATACTATTGAGACCCTTCATTTCTACCACATAGTTGTTTCTAATAAGATATCTTACTTAGTATTGAAATCCAATGAATATCCTATGCTTTCACTGATTAAAAATTCTTATAATAATAAAATTCAGATTATAACAAATATATTCAACTATATTACATATGTGACATAACCTCACCTAAGAGAGTGTGGAAAAAGTATTTGAAATAAGCAATTTTGGGTAACAATTTGTCTTGGGTACTATAAGGAAAAAGACTTAAAGAACTATACTTCATTCCTACCAATAGCACATGAAGATTTCCTTTCCTCCACATCCTAGCCATCACTTATCATTTCTGGATTTATTGACCATAGCCATTCTGACAAATGTGAGGTGATATCTCATTGTGGTTTTAACCTTCATTTCTTCGAAGATTATTAATACTGAGTATATTCTCATATGTCTAATAGCAATCTATATGTCTCTTTAGAGAAGTCTATACTTTAGGTTATTTGACCATTTTTTAATTGGATTGTTTTTCATGAGCTATTTGAGTTTTTTAATAAATTTTGAATATTAACACCTTATCAGATATATCATTGGTAGATATGGTTTCCTAACAGTGGGTTGTCTTTTCATTTCATTTTTGGTTTCTCTTGCTCTGAAAAAAAAAAAACCTTTTAAATTGATGTGGTCCCATTTGTTTTCCTTTTGTTTCCCTTGCACAAGAAAATATAGCAGGAAAAAACCTGCTATGAGAAATGTCCAAGGTTTCACTGCCTGAATGATGATTGGTATGTAGCCATTGTGGAAAACAATATGGAGTTTCCTCAAAAATTAGAAATGGAACTACCTTATGACCCAGCAATTCCACTTCTGGGAATATATCCAAAGAAACCTGAAACACTTATTTGAAAGAATATATGCACCTTATGATCATTAGAGCATTATTTACATTAGCCAAGAATTGGAAGCTACCTAAGGGCCCATCAGTAGATGGGTAGATAAAAACATTGTGGTGCATTTACACAATGAATTACCATCAAGCCATAAAAAGACAGAAATATTACCTTTTTAGACAGCATGGAGGAACCTAGAGAGTATTATTCTAAGTGAAATAAACCAGTCAGAGAAATGCAAATACCATATGGTTTCACTTATATGTGGAATCTAATGAACAAAATAAACAAAATAGAAACAGACTCAATAGATACAGAGAACAGACTGACAACTGTCAGAGGGAAGGGGCACTGGGGGAGTTGGGAAAAATATGTGAAGAGGCTAAGCAAAAAAAAAACAGAAACAAAAAACTCATAGGCACAGACAGCAGTGTGCCAATTACCAGAAGGAAAGGGGGATGGGGGCAGGTAGAAGACATTAAACAGAATAAATGACATAAGGAGACTAGACTTTGGATGGTGAACACACAGTACAAAATACAGGTGGTGTATTATAGAATTGTACACCTGAAATCTATATAATTTATTAACCAATCTAACCCAAATAAACTCAATTAAAAAAGAACTGTATTTCACATTATACTTTAATTGGTAAATTTGTTTCATATAAAAACACTGTTAGCAAATAAAACTAATGTATATGTATACTTGAATTGAACAAATAGGTAAATAAATTATAGATAATTAATTGTGGATAATGTCAGAGAAAGTTGATAAATAAAAAGATGAATAAATAAATGTAAGAGAACAGGGGGACACCTTGAATGAACACTGTGGTGTGAGATAATAAAAGTATAAAATCTTGTTTTTTTAAAAATAATAATATTTACATAGTTAAAACAGTAATAAAATATGTACATATATATGTTACTATACATAGATACATGTCTTATATTTGTCCTGATTTTAGATCTAGAAGTTGTGAAACTCCAATAGTGACAAATACATTTATAGCTTATGTCTTGGTTTCTAAATATAATTCACAATAGAAGAAACCAATGCTCTTCAGAGAAGTTGTTCATTCTAGGGTACAAGGCTGGATTTAGGGGCATGGGATGTACAAGAAGAGTTTGAGGCATCTTGTAGTGCCAAAATATGCTGATGTGCTTAATTTAAAAGGGATGGGGCCCTGGTCATGTGGCTGGAGCCATTGTCCCATGCACCAAAACGTTGCAGGTTTCATTCTGGATCAGGGCACATACGTAGGTTGCCAGTTTGATCAATCCTCTGGACAGAGCATGTGTGGGAGGCAATTAATTGATGTTTTATGTCTCTCTCTCTCTCTCTCTCTCTGTCTCTCATTTTTCCCTTCTTCTCTCTCTAAGATCAATGAATTTATCTTTAGGTAAGGAATAAATATATATGTATATATATAAAAGAGTGGGGATGAGGGCCTGGTTCAAAGGAGACAAGAACCAACCTGCAAGAGTTCCCAGTGGCCAAAAGCAAAATGAGTTAAGCAACAGAATAAGTAATACTTCATTACAAGCTTAAGTACAAAATAAATATCCTGTGTACATACTGATATAAATAAATAATTGAATAAGAATAAGATACAAATACTCCTCTTACAGAAGAATTTCCAAGTAGTGTGAAAATCATGATGGAAATTGAAAATCATTAGAAAACCATAGTGAGAATTGCTGCAGGTGAATTTTCTTTTGAAAAATGCTAAAATCAGTGTGTGACACTTTAAGAAGAAGCAAAAATCTGCATAGCCTCAATGTATCTCCCCTAACTATAATAACAACTGTGGTGCTTTAATATCTAACCATAAATACTTTGATAGCTCTATCTAGGAGGCAGAGATTAATTCTCCCTCTAAGATGGGGTTGAACTTTTTTTCTGGTTTAAGATTTCATTTACTTATTTTAGAGAAAGTGGAAGAGAGAGAGAAAGAAAGTGAGAGAAACATCAATGTGTGAGAGAACTATCTATCAGTTGCCTTTTGAACATGTCCCGAATGGGGACTAAACCTGCAACCAGGGATTTACCCTGAGAGGAATCAAACCAGTGACCTTCCATTTTACTCGATGATGCCCAACCAACGGAACCACACTGGTCAGGTCAGGACACTGGACTTCTTGACTCAGTTATAATACACAGAGCAGGGAAAGGAGGGAAAAAACTACAGTGGAGAAGCCTGGAATACACTGTAGTCACCGAATGATCAATTTAACAAGACCAGAAAACAAGCATGCTGACATGACATGCCTTGAAAAGGTGCAATAAGATGACTGCATCGTCTCTATGGTATTTTTCTCCCAAATCTATAATTCCTGTCCATTCATGAAAACACATCAGACAAACACAAATTGAATGGCATTTTATAAAATACCTGACAACTATTACTTATCTTATTCCTGACCTACAAGATCTCTAAGAAATTTTAACTAGAAATAAGAAATTATGAATTATCTTGATAAAAGATCCAATATCATATTGAATTTATAAACTATCTTTTCATTGAAGTTAATAATGACACTCCCTAAATAGATCCATTAGGAGTACATTTACTTGCAATTTGAGATGCAGATTTATTTTGTCATTTTAGAGGTTTACTGAGATATAATTCATACATCATACAATTCACTATTTAACGTACACAATTCAATGGTTTTTAGTGTATTTTCAGAATTGTAAAATCAATATTACAGCATTGTCTCTGTTCCAAAAAGAAACTGTGACCCTCTTAGCCACCACCACCCAGTTCTGCCATCCCCACCACCAGCCCTAGACAACCATGAACCCACTTTCTGTCTCTGCAGATTTGTCTGTTCTGGGCATTGCCAATAAATAGAATCACACACTATGGGGTCTCTTGTGTCTGGTTCTTTCAGTTAGCATAATTTTTACACTATTTATCCACATTGCAGTGTCTACCAACACTTCACTTCTTTTATGGCTGAAAACTATTCACTGTATAGAGAGACCACATTTTACTTATCCATCAGTAGTTGTTTTTTTTCCTATTTTTTGACAATTTTGAATGTTGTTATGCTGTTATGATGTTCTAAATCTTATGTTATGCTGTTATGAACATTCATATGCATATTTTATGTAAATTTATGTTTTCAAATCTCTTGAATTTATTTTCTGGGTCACATGAGTACCTGCATTTAATACTTTGTGAAACTGCACACTATTCCAAAGTGGTTGCACCATTTTATATTTCCACCAGCACTATTTATGAACATTATGTCTCCACATCCTCACCAGCACTTATTACTATCTCTCTTTTTGAATCTAGCCATCCTAGTGGGTGGGAAGTGGGGTCTTGTGTTTTGTTTTTCCTTTTTTCTTTTTTGCCCAACCCTTAATGACACTCAGTGTGCTGACAACATTGTTTAATTCCCTGAGGAAAGTTATTTCTTGGGTAAAGTATTATAAACTACAGATATTGATATACAAGGTCTGTTCAGAAAAAGTCAAGCCATTATTAATACTACAAAAATGGTTTGTGCAACATAGATGTAACCTGGCAGCCAAGGAGAGTGGACTGGAATGGGCATGTGTGAACAATGACAACTTCACTGTACTAGTCAGTGGGGGTGGTAGACACTATTGAGTGAGCATGTGTACTATGTGGTTGTCACAATTAAACTGAGCAAGTAAAGCAACAAATCTGCATCAAATTTTGTGTTAAGCTTGAACATTCCTCTGCAGAAACTATTCAGATGATTCAGAAGGCTGCAGCTATGGACAACTGGTGATTGGCAGCTTCATCATGACAATGTGCCTACTTCTGCATCACATCTCATCACAATTTCTTGGCAAAACATCAAATCACTCTGGTGACTCATCACCACTACAGCCCATATTTAGCACCCTGCAACTTCTGGTCTTTCCCAAAACTAAAGTCACCTTTGAAAAGGGAAGAGATTTTGGACCATCAGTGAGATTCAGGAAAATATGATGGGGCAGATGATGGTAATTGGGAGAACTGTGTGAAGTCCCAACGTGCCTATTTTGAAAGGGACTGAGGTGCTATTGTCCTTTGTACAATGTTTCTTATATCTTGTATGTTCTTCAATAAATGTCTCTATTTTTTGTATTACATGGCTAGATACCTCTGGACAGGCCTTATAAATCTCCCATTGATGAAGTTTCCACTATCATTACCTAACACCTTCCAAAGCCACACTGTCTGATACTGTCACATTGGGCACTGGGTTTCAAAATACGGATTTGGTGAGGGCTGCAATTGGTCCATAGTGCATGTGATAGTTAAAGATGTGGGGGTAAGTGAAAAAAGAAATTGCTGGAATGAAAGTTGTAGTCTCTGGAAGAGTAAATATTAAAAACAAGGTAGGATAACTGTTGTTTTACTTTATGAGTCTGTTACAACAATTTTACTTGAAAGGAAATATAATAGTGTATGGAATTGTGCATATTATTTTCAATAAAATAAATTTTCCTCCATTCATCTACCCACTGGACAGTAAAATGGTTTTTCAAAATGGAAGCTCTGATTGTTCTTCTACTTACTTCAAAAATTGCATATATGTATGTAGGAAAACAAATTATATTGGGTATTCTCTACTCACTCACTTTTCTGTTTTTTATACTTGTGTGACTTTTTATTTATTTATTTGTTTGTTTGTTTTTATTAAATTAAATGGGGGTAACACTGGGTAATACAATTATGTAGGTTTCAAGTGTAAATCTCTATAATATACTACCTGTATATTACATTGTGTGCCTACTTCCAACAGTCAAATCATCTTTTGCCACAATATATTTGAACCTTTTTACACTTTACAATCTTGTCAACCCCCTTGCCTCTGGTAACACCCATACTGCTGTCTGTGTCTATGGTGTTTGTTTGTTTTTCTTGGTTGTTCATTGGTTGCATTCAGTTTTATATCCCATATCTGAGTGAAACCATATGGTTCTCAAGTTTTTGTCTGACTTACTTTGCTTAGCATGATATCCATCAGACTAAGACAATTTAGACATGCCGAGGCACCTAATGTGAACATTTTGGGGATGTAGAGGAAACTGTAGCACCTGGAGAAAACCCATGTGGACAGAGGGGAAACACAGGAACTCCAAACAATGAACCTGGCCAGGAACTGATTTTCTTTTCTTCAATGTTATAACAAAGTGACATAGAACAAAATGATTTTGTTAGAGAACCTGCTGTAGGTACATTTATTTGTGTATTCATTTCTATTTTGTATATTTATAAATACTTATATACTCAGGAAACTAAAGTGCCTCAAATGATATTGACCTTGTACAGTAATAGTTCCAACTCTCTACCTTATCTGCTGGGGATACATTTCAAGACCCCAAGTGGATGCTTGACACAGCTCTTAGTACCAAGTCCTGTGTATACTGTTTTTACCTATACCTATATACCTAAGGTAAAACTTTATTTGTAAGTTAGGCACAGTAATAGGTTAACAACAATAATTAATAATCAAAGATAAAAATTATAACAATATACTGTAATAAAAGTTATGTAAATCAGATCCCTCTCTCTGTTAAAATATCTATGTACTATACTCACATTTCCAGTGATGATGTGAGCTGATGTAATGCCAGTGTAATAAACTGGAGTGAGGTGAATGATGTAGGCAGTGTGATGTTACATTAGACACCCATAAGAATTGCTTGAACATAGGCACTATGGTTTGATGATTCAGACTGGATAAAGGAGATGGCTACTGAGTAGCCATAAACAGCATAGATAAACAGCATAGGGTAGTATAAACAGCATAGATACACTGGACAAAAGGAAGATTCACTCCCCAGGCAGGACAGACCTGGGTGGCTTGAGATTTCATGCTTCTCAGAATGGTGACCAATTTAAAACTCATGAATTGTTTATTTCTGGAATTTTCCATTTAGTATTTTCTGACCATAGGTAACTGAAACCATAGAAATTGAAACTACAAGAATAAGGAACTCCTATATTAAAAATACATTTTTAAAAAAGATAAAGAGACATTGAGTTTGTGTTGGTGAGAATATTAGACCAGTTCTCTCTTCAGGAACATAGTATTAAAATATACTTTGTTAACATGACTTTTTTGTTAATCGACTACTATGTAACTAAAATGGCATTTATCCTTGGATACAGTTCTGTACATTTGAACAAAGAATGTAGTCATCCCCTCAATTTTAGCATAATTTATATAATTTTAAAATATTGAGTAATTAATACATTTGGAGTCCCAAGTCCTGTACACAGGAGAGTGTTAGGCATTTTTCTAATAACCCAGAAACTCTCCTTAATTAGTATATTTGCTTAATAATCAATACAAAAAAACTCATAAATCACAGCTGTAAAATTATAGAAAGAAAAATTTTGAGATAAGTAATATTTGTAGCAGATTGATGGTTTAACATTAATTAAAGTATAGTTTGTTCAATATAAATCTTAATGTAGAGAAAATCAAAGTTTAAGCTCTTTCAAAATAAAATGTTAATCATGTTACTGCAGGTGATTTATTCATTGTGAAAAAAACAGTATGTATGGTTAGAAAAGTGTTGAGATGACCCCAAATATACACTTTTAGCTTATCCTTAGGCTCAAATGCAAGAAGAAAAATAAAGACTAGGGCTAAATTTTAATTAGTTTGGCTAAGCACTGAAGGAGTTTCCCAGTACAAATCCAATATGTAATAACCAGAAGATTTTTGTTTTTTGGCTATAGGTATTTAAGGAAAGTCCTGTCCAACTTTTTTTTAGTGTGTGCTATTCTATCTTCTTTCCCCTTTCTTGTTCTCTTTCTTTTCTTTCCTCTTCTATTTTTCTTCTTTCTCTCTCTCACTTTCACTCTCTTGCTTAGAGGATCTTGGAGTTCAAGAAAATATTTGTAAAAACACTAGTTGAGCACAGGTCAAAGGAAGAGATACTTCAGAGACCATACATGGCAAAGACTATAGACTATACAAAATACTTTATAAAAATTACTTAGCAAGGAGATAGTCACAGTTTATATCAACCAACAAAAACAAACACTGAATAAGAGGATAATATGATTTCTAGTCACCATTTGATAATATTTTGATGCCTACTTTTAAATTATATATATAATGAAAAATGAAGAGTATCTGGCCCAGTCACAAAAGAAAGTAACAGATATTTTCCTGAAGGACAGATGTTGGGATTACTAAACAAAGCTTTTAAAGCAACTTTGTTAAATATGTTCAAAGAGCTAAAGACCATAGATAAAGATGTACAGATGACCAGGAGGAAAATAGGAAAAGAAGAGAAATAAATTGTAACGAAGAGTCAGAGGGCTGAAAAGTTCGATAGCTGAAATGAAATAGTCACTAGAGGATTGTAATAGCAGATATAAACAGAAGAAAAAAATCAGTGACAAAGATAGGCCGACTGAAATGAGTTAATCTTAGAAACATAAAGAAAAAAATGAAAATCATGAACAGAGCCTAAGGCTTATGAGATGCCATCAATACAACCACAACCCCAGAAGATGAGAGAGAGAATGGGGAAGGAAGAATATTTGAAGAAATAATGACTGAAAAAGTCCTAAATTTGAGCAAAGATATGTATCTGTTCTTTTAGGAATCTAAATAAACCCCCAAAAGAATAGTTAAAATAGCAGGGCATGTTATAATAAAACTGTTAAGAGTCAAGAGGGAAAGGAGAATCTTCAAAGTCTCATGAGAACAGAGACTCATCATATACAAAGAAGCTTCAATATTAACAGAAGATTTCTTATCAGAAGCCACAGAAGTTAGGAGACAATGGGATGGTATTTTTAAAGTACTGAGCAAAAGGAGGGAAAACTGTCAAACAAGAATTCTGTCTATGGTCAAACTTTCCTTCAAAAAAGAAGGAGAAGTTAAGATATCACCCAGCTGGACCCCCTCAAAAGGCTGTTCTTTGCAAGCAGAACTACCTTACATGCAATGCTAAAGAGAGTCCTTGAGGCTGAGATGAAAAGATACTAAACAGTAACTTGAAATTATATGAAGATAAAAGAATTCTGGTAAATGTAACTACATAGCAAATATAAAGTTGGTATTACCACAGTTTTAGTTTATAACTTTTTCTCATTTTTAACATGATTTAAAATACATATACACAAACCAATAGTTATAAATTTATGATAATGTAAAAATAATGTATAAAGATGTAATTTGTGACAACATAAGGAGATGTGTATGATAAGACATGGTAAAACTTTAATGCATATTTCTAAGTGAAAGAGGACAATATAAAAAGGCTTCTGTATGTTTTCAAATATATAACATCTTGCAAAACTATTGAGATCAGGGGTTGTCAGGTTTGTAGGGTAAGAGGGGTTAGGTGGAGCATAGAACATGTATTTGCATTGGAATTATTCTGCATCATACTATAATGGTGGATATGAGTCATACCTTTGTCAAAACTCTTAGATTATACAACACAAAGCAAGAACTCTAATGTAAGCTATTGATTTGGGGGGATAGTGATATGTTAATGTATGTTGATCTATTATAACAAGTGTACACTTGCGTGGGAGCTTTGATAGTGGGAGAAACTATGCATATGTGGGGGCAGGGAATATTATGGACAGTCTCTATATCTTCTGCTCATTTATGCTGTGAGTGCAAAACCTCTCTAAATATTGTTTATTTTAAAATAAACTAATAAAAAACAATGTTTTTTGAAGTTGAAATAAAACTATAAAGACAAATACCTGTTATATTTTTCTTTAGGGCTTTGGGCCACTATTTATTTATTTATTTATTTATTTATTTATTTATTTATTTATGGATGCTAGCAAGAAGCAGCAAGGGATTTCATGCAGACTATGAGTGGGAGAGGAAGAGAAACCATGCAGAGCAAATGAAGACCTCTCATGGAAGAAGACGATGGTTTATGCTCACCTCAGGGCAACAGATTGAAAGAATAATAATGCAGCTTCCTGAGTTTCAACTTTGAAAGCCAAAAACAGAAACCCTATTGTGAGAGAAATAAAAAATCTTGTTTCTCACTGCTGTGTGCCTTCTTTCTGTAAAACCAACATCAAGTTGAAATTAGAAGTATAGTAGCTTGGAAGATTTTGAGAATACGGGCCTTCTTCCACATCAAGACAAAGGGCATTTTCTCTACTGAATTTACCTTGGGAACAGCATATTCCCAATAAGCACCGCAGTGGCATGCACCCTGTCCTTGTAGTCAAGAAATCACATCATTTCTAATAGGGTAAAAAGCAATCAATAAATTCTTTTGTCAAACATCATGTCAGAGTGGTGGGATTGGAAGATATAAACTTGGGCATTTACCCAATGCTTTCTTTTCCAGCTCCACATGCCTACTGGGTCATTATAACAGCAGTAAGCATAAGAAAATGTAGAAATACATAATTAAGGAAAAAGCTGACAGTTATCTTTCTCTCAGATTTACACAGCTGGTACTCGGAGCAGCAATGGACCTTTTACATCAATTTGAAGTTGATTTCAATCAACATTGATTGCCCAGTCTGTACCATTAAGTGCATAAGCTGATTTCAAAGAAATGAAATATGATGTGTGTAGAAATCAGTGTAAAGCTAAAGAACAACAGGAAGAAATCAAGGGTCCTAAAGTAAATAAATCCATTTACAACTGTTTGCTAATTAGCTTTTTTTCTTTAAGTTCAGCAGTTTTGTTGATTGCTCTTTTCTTCTTTACACTCTGAATGTAGAGATTACAAAATGCTGTGCATCCTAAGAACAATATAATGGTAAATAAACTTATCTTTGTAGCTTTTCTCAAATTAATGAAAATTCTACAAACACAGAGAAGTAATGAGTGAGTACAGGGAAACTGAAGTATCTCAAGTACACAGAGGATGTCTTATATATTTGAGGGCCAATGAGATACTAATCACTTTGTACAATTTCTTCATTTTCCTCCTAATCCAAAATCTTAGAGCCCTTTTTTAAACAAGTCAAGTTTTCTTCTTCCCTATATATCTATTTTTTTCTTCAGACACATGCAATTGTTTTGATATTGCTAAAGCTCTTCACCATTTTATTAATAATAAATAAGAGCAAAAATAAAAAAGGGGAGGAATCAGGAGTTTAGAATTTCTTGAGTGTATTATGACTGATATTTGCAACCAGTGTGCTACAAGAATTTATAAAACATGCAATGTTTGACTATTTAGTCAAGGACACTGACCTCTTTTCTGTAGATTTTCAGATAAAAAAATGACAATAGCCAACACAATAAACAGCTGGTGTAAATGAATCAAAATTTTTCCTATTATTTTTTGTCAGATCATCAAAAATATAATTTTTTGGTGTGCCACAAAATTTAACAATTAGTCTATGTATGCCATGAGATAACAAGGTTGAAAATTGCTGTACCATGATATTTCTTAGAAGTTTTCAATGTCTTACTCTTCCTCTTCTCCTGCTGGAATCCCTATGATTCGGATATTGGTATGTTTGTAGATGTTTCAGGGGCTATTTATAGTATCCTCATATTTTGAATTCTTATTTCTTCTTGCTATTCTGGTTGAATGTTTGTTTCTTCCTTATGTTACAAATCATTGATTTGAATCCTGGCTTCCTTCCCTTCACTGTTGGTTCTCTGTAGATTTTTTGTTATTTCATTTACTGTAACCTTCATTTCTTCCTTTATGTTGTTGCCATACTCAATAAGTTATTTGAGCATCCTGATCACCAGTGTTTTGAACTCTGCATCTGTTAGGTTGGTTATGTCTGTTTCATTTAGTTCTTTTTCTGGGGGTTTGTTCTGTTCTTTCACTTGGGCCATGTTTCTTTGTCTTCTCAATTTGAAGACAAATTGTTTGTTTCTCTACATTAGGTAGAGCTGCTTTGACTCAGTGTCTCAGAAAAGGAACCTATAAATTACGTGGGGCAGAGCCTTAGGTAAACCAGGGGAGGGAAACACGCTTTACCACCTTGTGGCTCTGTGTGGAGGGAAGACTCTTCAGAGGTGACAATGCCGCTCACTGCTTGGCTTCTGGAGATTTGTCCAGTATTCATCCTGTTTCCAGTCACTTCCCTTACTCTCCATATGCGAGAGTATGCCCTGGTGCTGAATCCCCAGAGGGGCTGGGTCTGCATATGTTGTAAATCTGCACAGGCCCTTTAAGCAGAGTCTCCTGAAAATTCAGCAGTTTCTTTTGCTATCCCAACTACCACTGGTTTTTATATCTAGAAGTTATGGTGATTTATCTTCTGGGCCCTGGAACCCTTGGCTGTGCAGTCCAGCCTGGGGCTGGAATTGCTCACTCCTAAGGTATTCCTCCCAATTTTTATCTACCACATGTGACTGTGAGACCGTGTGTTCCACTGCCACTACCTCTCCACACCATAATGTGTCTCCTCACCTCTCTGTCCTTCTCTGTGTCTCTGCCCCTCCTACCTGTCTGATGAATGTGACTCCTTTAAAACCTCGGTTGTTGGACTTCCATACAGCTCAGTTTTTTGACAGTTCTGTGTTATTTGTTTTGAAGTCTAGTTGTAATTCTTTCTGTAGTTGTGTGAGGTGGCAAAGCATGTTTACTTATGTCTCCAACTTGACTGGAACAACAACACAGTGATGATTTAATGAAATATAAAATCTTGAATATTAGAAGGTATAGGCATATTTTTGTAAAATTTATTTATGCATCTTCACTGAGCATTCAAAATATGGATTCAAAAATTGCAGTGGGATTGCAGTTCTACTGAAATGAACTCAGATATATGCAAAAAGAGAAACTTTTCATTTCTCCAGAGCTGAATTGATCTCTTTTATAAGCTATCACAAAGCTCGGTAGTAGAGAAATATGTCCTAGCTGGTTGAAATAATCTTTTGATTGAAATATCCTTCTTTCATTATAAGTAATTCTTTAGGGTAACTGGATATATAGTCAGTCTTTACAGAGTTCTATCCCTTCCCTTTTTCCAAAATAGCTGTTAGGTATATGACATGAATTAACAAGCTTATAACCTTAAATGGAAAGGATGTTAGTCAAAACATCTACACCTGCCCTGTCCACATTGCCTTGGCTTCCTTATTACATCATGGCTGGATACAATGCCATGGCTAGACAGAGCTGGAGTTGGATAGTCTCCTCCCACACCCAGAGCATCCAGAGACTACAGCAGGCTACATTGGGGCATTTCCTTTCTCCCAAGTCAGCCTTTGAAGAAATTCCAATAGTGTGTGCTCTGATAAACTAGTTTATCTTGAGGCCACTTCTGGTTAAGAACAAAGTGCTCTGGCATATTTCATAATGGTTCTCCCTTCCCCCTTCTAGAATCAGGAGTGAATTTTCTGTGATATTTAATGTGAGAACCTTGTAGAAGTCCTGGAGGCAAATAAAAGTGTGAGGTGACCCTTCTGACTGAGTACCCTGGAGTTTTTATTCTCCAATTTGTCCACCCTGAGCCTTCAGCAGTTTGTCAAGAACAGTTCAGGTTTCTTGCCCCTGCACCAGTTCCCATGGAGGGTTCTGCTCCAGTAGGTCACAGTTCTCTATATTCACTTATCTGTCCACTTTAGGGGCAGTTCTTTGATGGATCTAAGAACAGTTGTTGATTCTTTAGTTTGTTCAGCTTTTTCTTAAGACAGAATAACAACTCCCAAGCTCCTTACAAGAATCTTATGTTTTCTTAAGGAGCATTTTTATTACTGCTTTAAAAAAATCCTTTCTGCCTTTCTTACATAGTGAGCAATGATTATTTTGTTTTAAATACCTTAGGGGATTTATTTTAATTAGAAAAGATTAGTTTATTTCTCCTAACTTAAACCACTAAGTTATATATATCTCACAATGGCCAAAGCTTGTGCTTATAACAATGAAAAAAAATAAAAGTATATAGTACCACAAAATTATTAACTACATAATATAGTGTATAGTTTCAAAATGTAATTTTAATAAAAGATTATAAAAATTATTTCTAAAATTTTTTAATTTTTATTTTTTATCACCATTTATCACCATTATACCCTTTTCTACTTCCACCCATCTGCCTCCCTCCACAATCACCACACTGTTGCCCATAATAGTAATCTCAGTTTTTATTCTGGCAGATGATAATATACTAGTTGTCATAAATTCATCCAACTCTTTTAAAAATCCTACCATTATTTCCCTTCAAATAACCTCCTTGGATGGTTCCACACAGTCTCCAAATAGTCAGTCAGGCCTCCCCGTGGCATTCCAACCATCTGCACCTCCACTTAGCCCTACATGCCCTTGTTCCTCAGTAGACACTGATTTTTTTCTCCTTTTAGCACCCATCCTGACTGACCTCCTCTCTCCTAGGATACTCCTAGAACAGACCCTGGCAAAATTCTACTGCACTCGAGTAGGTTATAGTCTGCTTACTGTTCAAAGCACACTTTTTCCAAGAAGACATCTTGGGTCAAACAAAAGATACAATTATCTTTCTGCCAATATCCCTTTATGTAATATTGTTAATTTTTTATAAATATTATAATTTATTATCAACTAAGAAAGCAACTCATTTTTATTGGACTATAGATTTTATACAGTGCTTTCAAATGCATTTTCTCATGTATTTCTCACAATAAACCTAGAGTTTGTTTTGAAATTTTTTGTTAAATAGATGAGACAACTGAATATCTGAAAGCTGAAATAAACTTCTTTGGGTAACAGAGCTCCTAAAATCTAGAGATGAACTTCAGAGATAAAACATAATCTCAGTGTTCTGAGGATTTGACTTCAGATCTTTCTTTCCTTTGTCATCTTTCTTTTCCCGTCTTATTGAGAAGTAAGTGACATGCATCACTGTATAATTTTAAGGCATATAGTAAGAAGCTTTGGTTTACATATATAGGCACACCTCAGAAGTATTGCATACTCAGTTCCAAACCCCCACAATAAAGCAAGTATCACAATAAAGAAGATTTTGCTGGTAGAGGGCCTTGGCTTCAATTTGTAAATAATGCAACATCTGTGAAGCACAATAATACTTCAATATTTAATTGATAGGAATTAGTTATTAATTTAGCAATGACTTGAGGAGCTGGGCTATGGGACATACGTGTTGTGGTAGAGAAGAAGATAGTTGGGTCAGGATTTGGGTGTAGTACTCTAAGTGGCATACCAAAGTGAAGTTTTGTGTGAGTGGCACCTGGAAAACTTCAAGTTCTGGTTAGTAAGAGAAAAAATTAATGAAAGGCAGCATAGAAAAAATTGTAGAAGATTATATCTAAAGATCTTAAAATTCTGCCTAGGATTAGCCTATGGTTAATATGCACACATAAACACACATTAATATATTTTAATTATGTATTTAACAATCTAGTATAATTAGTATATAATTAATAGATGCATTTATCTAAATTTATATATAAGTATATATAAAATGTATTACATATCTTTATAAGAATTAAAGGGACTAAAATTTTAAAATATGTGGTAGAATTTTTAGCAAATATTTTGAAAGTAATAAGGTCATTATAAATTGGAGTTAAAGAAACTCTAAAGGCTTTAGTTACCCTCATTTTTCAGAGAAGAACATGAATATACCGAATAAAGTTAACTAGTACTTTTCAAAGTTAGGGACAGGACAGGGACCAAGATTTATTTTACTGCCATTTGTACTCTATATGCTAGCCATGTTAACTATTTGCTTACCAGTGCTTCATGCTTTCCACATTTCTCTGCTTTTGCACTTGCTTCATCATCAGGGGCATGGTCCTCATGTAGTGCCTACTTAGCCTTCAATATTTAGTTCAAGTATCACTTGCAAAAGCTGTTCTGTGCCTTGTACCCCTGTCTGAATGGAAAAGTCCCTTCAACTTCTTCTTTTGGCAAAATATGTATATCTATCTGCCTGCCTATCTATCTATCTATCTATCTATCTATCATCATCCATCATCATCATCATCTAGCTATCATCTATCATCTATCATCTATCATCATCTATTTATCTATACCAACTATCTATATCTGCCTTTTAACTTTCCTGTTCTTCTTATCGTATTTGAATGCTGTGAGAAATGGAACTGTATTCTAGTCATTTTTTTATACTGAATGCCTTTTTCAGTGGCTAACCCACACTGGGTGCTTAATAAATATTTGTTGAAAAAATAATTGAATGAATGCTTGCTAGAACTCACATTTCATACACAGTAATTTTCTTCTGTCTTTTAAATGACAAAGAAAATTCTGCTTCTATAAGTATTATAAATTAAAACTTAAAATAGACTGTGTCATTTTTCTCTCTACCTGGTTTAAGAACAATCTAACAATAGCCAGAGGGGAGTGGGGAAGAGACAATGGGAAGAAGGGTTTTCAAGAATTACTATAAAGGACACATGGACAAAACCAAGAGGGAGGGTAGAAGCAAGGGAGGGAGGTGGGTTTGGCTGGGGTTGGGGGGAATAGTGGGGGGAAAATACAGACAACTGTAATTGAACAACAATAAAGTAATTAAAAATAAATATAATAAATACTATTTTTATATTAGGTTCGATAATCTTTCTCTTGATCATCTGTTGTCAAATTAATTTTATAACTGCATTTCACTATTTCTTTTTCACAGTTATTACAGTATTTCAATTTTCACGCCCACTAAGTTCTCCCAAAAGGGGAAGATTTATTTAGAAGAATATATTGTATTTTTCAGTTGTTATACTCCCTTCCTTTATTCCAATAGTCAAACAGCCTCCAAATCTGTATTTTGACAGCTTCAATTCCACAGAATAACCCTGGCTTCATCTATTATTTCTTTGGAAGCACGTCAAGAGGACTAGGCATTTTAGGTTATTTCAGCTATTTTGTATTGAACAAAAAATGTGTTCATCAAATTAAATGGACATTGTCAGAGGTATAATAGAGCAATAGGAGACTGTGGAGAAAAAAAACAGGGCTAACTAAAATCTCATAAGAAAAGAAATATTTTATAAAAGTTTGTCCCGATCACTTACAATTAGAAGAGGCAGAGATTTTATCCCTGTGTATAATAGCTGTATTAACTTTATGATATCTCAACTGTTTTACACAACCAATTCATTTGGCTACTCTATATTTGTTTCTGGTATTTAAATAAATGCAACATTTTTATTGTTGGAATATGCTATAAATCTACTTGAATGTTGAGAGAAAACTTGTATAGAAATACATTCTTCTGTTCTCCTTATAATGAATGTATTATATCTTATAAGATCAGTCTATTTCAGATTAATGTTTTTTCATCCATTCAGAAACATGATTTCAGTTTCTATTCATTTATCTCTCTATCCATTGTTTCTTAAGAAAATGTGCTTTTTCAGTATCTGTAATTATATACATTTATTTGGATTCAATGATACCGAAGGTATAGTGTGTGTGAATGTCTCTTTTTTCTTCCACATAAGCACATTTTCCCCTGAGATTAGATAATGTTCAGAGGATCCCTCTTTATTCCTAATTCAAAGGACCAAGTTGAACTAATTGAAATAAAATTGTTAGACATTAGCAGAACAAACTGAGTACATAGGAATTACAAGATCAGAACTGTTAAAAATATGTGTCGAATCAGAATTTTAACAGGTGCCATAGGGAAAATTTCTGCATGCAAAATTAACTTTTGAGGGCCACCGACGTAAAGGGTGGCTCAAGTAGACAAGTAGGAAACACAATGAAAGTAGAAGCCATAACAAGCACTAGATAAGGAAAATTCTTGAAGTAAAAAGAAAAATAAATATGGATATACCCTAAGTCAGAAAAACAGAAAAGGAAAGTATTATAAATGGAAAACTCTGATTTATTCAGTGGCTTTTTAAACACCTTCTTCTATGATGAAAGCCAATGAAGGATGAAGGTAACTTTAGGTAGCAAGTAGTCTTCCTCCATCTCTGTATATTTAAATAGTTTTCTTCACAAAACTTCTAAGAACCTTGACAGATGACAAAAAGAAGAAGAAAATATGAAGGTAAATTGAAACCAATAAAAAGTAAAAGGTAATCAGAGGTGTGTAAGGGAGGTATCTGATAGCAGTGGAGAGAAATCAGAGCATTGCCAAATTAAAAAAAGATATATTTCTATATTATATTTCCATCTGTCTTATCATATACAGGGTGGAGCAAAAGTAGGTTTATAGTTGTAAGTATGCAAAACACAGTTTATTCTCATATTATTTGTTAATTGTTGTATCACCATTTATTATACTATTATATTATATTACACAAACACATACAAACCTACTTTTTCCCCACACTGTATCTAAAGTGATGGAAAGCCAATAGTTGTAGAAGTGAGAAAGGGTAAATGAGAGGAGTGATTTCAATGTTCTTTAGGGGGCATTGAACGTGCATTATTACAATCAGTTGGGAACAATAACTCAAATAGTGAAAATTGCTTCTAGTAACACATCACTTTTTTAAAATAGGTTTTTCCTATTGTATTAAATTCCAATGCAAAGGCTCTTCATATGAATCTTGTTGTTATTGGGTCTTTATTAGATCTGAATTGTTTAATCAATTAGGCAATAGAAGAAGAGGGTATAACAGCATAGAAAAGGCTCCAAGCATCAGATGGCTGGCCATATCTCCAGCACATACAGTAAAGGAGAAGTAAACATTGCTTTCTCTGTATCCTTTCAAGGTATATTTGCTCTTCCTTTTAAGATACAACATACTCTTCTTACATTGTTAAACTATTGTCTGTATTCAGATAAAATAATGGATTAAAGAGGCCATGTTGGTATAATAACACAATGATTCTGCAATATGTTGGCCAAAAGAGAAAAATCCAAACAAACAAAAAAAAACCCCACAACTCTTATAGGTCAGTTAACTTTTCAATGTGGCTGAGAGTCAGAACAAATCAGGTATTATTCCTGAATATAGCTCTTTAAACCTTTTGTAGGTGGTGATGGGTTAATAACATAATCCTTGGGTAAGGCAGCATTGATAAATTACCTGATGGACACTGAAATAATTTAATGTACTTAAACATATTACAATAATGAACTACCTGTACACATAGGAGGTAACATATTCTGACTGTTTCAAACTTTCATCATAAATGTATCTTAAAAGTACTGATACTGGAAAAGATATTTAATTTTATTTTGTGGTCTTATGATTTTATGAAGAACATTATCTACAATTTCTTTTCATCATCTGGGTACACTTAAGAAAGTGAGGAATAATGCAAAGTAGTAATATTCTCCAGAACTGCCTGAATTCATTAGAATTTAAACACTGAACATATTGATTCATTTTAAGTTTGGAAAATTATTCAGAAATAAAATCCCATACCAATATCATTTATATTTAGGTTATCCTCCTTGAAAGCACAAAATATTGTATCTGACATTTTCTATGCTGACTACTGTCTAAAAAAATTCATAGCTAACAAATGTAAGTTTTAAGATTTAACATTATTCTATCTCTAAAATGAGAACATGTACATAAAACTGCACTTTTAATCTTGAGAAAAAGAGTGTAACTAGGTGGTTATGAACTAACATATCCCCTTAAATTAATGATTTTACCTAATTCTTATGTCTGCAGAATGCAAATCATTAAGCTTTAAGTTCTTTTATATTCATTACAGTAGCACCTTGTGAATTTTGTAGGATTTTTCTTTATAATTCTTCTATAAGTCATTCAATAGGCTTAACCTACTTTCCCAAAGATAAAAATCTCTTCAAGTCAGTGGTCCACTATAATCTTCAAAATACTATGTTTTAAAGCACAGAGGATTTAATAGGAATTCAGCAAATTCTCTGATGTCTCTTCTTGTCAGGATGCCTGTTGTATCAGATGAGAACTCCACCCTTATTATCTCATTTAACCTTAATCACCTCTTTAAAACACTTATCTATAACAATTCCACAGGGCAAGGGGTGAGTTACATATGAATTTTGCAGAGAAGCAGTTCAGTCCATAGAGAGCAGCAGTCCTAGCATGCATCACAGTATGAGAAATCTGGGTGTGCCTGTCTGGTAGTTCAATTGTCAGTGACCCTATTCTATTGAGCAAAGAGGAAAAGGGACTCATGGACATGGACAAGAGCATGGTGATTGTAGGTGGAGGGAGTATAAAGGAACTAAATGATAATGGAAAAATGCAATAAATTCTTAAAAGATTTTATTTATTTATTTTTAGACAGAGGGGAAGATATGGAGAAAGAGAGGAAGAGAAACATCAGTGTGTGGTTGCCTCTCACACACCCCTTACTGGGTACCAGGCCCACAACCCAGGCATGTGTCCTGACTGGGAATAGAACCAGTGATGCTTTGGTTCCCAGGCCAGTGCTCAATCAACCAGGCAGGCCCAATATTTTTTAAAAAAATAAATAAAACATTAATGATGGTTTTAATTATTTTTAAGGTTACTGTTCTAGATACTGTTTGGGGTCAGGTATAAAGGAATGAACAAAGGAGAACTAACTGTTGTTCTCATATTTGGTATCAAATATGCTTCTAAAGGAAAAGTTCCCAATATGAAAAGATTTTGAGATGCAGGAGGGCTTCTCTGAGAGCATTTAAGGTGAGGCTTAAGATGAATTGAAGGATGCTCACAGTGCCCAGCTGGACATCCAGTCAGCGGTCCAGCCAAGGAGTTTCTGAGTCAGCGAGTGTTGCTGTGCAGCCTGAAGGAGGACAACCAGGAGCAAGAGAAGATGGAGCACCACTGACAGGTGCCCTCCTACCTGCACAGGGTCACAGAGCTGCCGCATGTGCTTGTTTATCTCATGTCTGCCATGTTCCTGGAGATCACTTACAAAGCTGCTATGAATTTTGGGAGAACACAAACATGAGGCTTATAGCAGCTATCTGCTTTGGAACTCTGTCTAACCTACAGAGGAAAGAAATACTGGGTTTGGTATGATTTAAATTTCCTTACTCTGGAGAATTGAATATATAATCTTTGAGTAAATGATAACCACCAAATTTACAATTGTTTATACTATTGTGTGGATTAAAAAACACAAAAAAACTTTAAAAGAGCCAGAGTCTTATGTGTTTATCTATGGTGTTGAAGTAAAGCAATTATAATACTTGCATAAAAACACAGAAGATGCCTGGTTGGCATAGCTCAGTGGACTGAGTGTGGGCTGTGAACCAAAGTGTTGCAGGTTTAATTCCCAGCCAGGGCACATGCCTGGGATGCTGGCCATGGCCCCCAGCAACCACACATTGATGTTTCTCTCTCCCTCTCTCTCTCTCTCTCTCTCTCTCTCCCCCCCCCCCGTCTCCCTCCCTCCCTTCCCTCTCTAAAAATAAATAAATAAATCTTTTAAAAAAACATGGAAGATGTTTGATGTCTTATTTGCTTTTCTGTAACCAGATATCAGAACAAATTGGAATCCAAAGCAGTTATCATGAAGAGCTTCATTGTTCCCTGAATTCAGTTGTTATGAACATTTAAGGTTTCTGACAGTATATATTTATAATCTAACTTTAAATTCTGGCAAGAAGTGAAGGAATTGAGTTCAGTAAAACCTTTGTACAACTTCCCTCTTTTGCGTGTAGATATCCAGTTGTTGTCTAACACCATTTATTTACTTGTTAAAATGAATTGATAAAATAATTGGCTCACTATTCACCTTTTATAGAATAGTTGACAATTATAAAATGGATGCAGTACACAGTGAAGACCTCTTTTAATTTCTTTCCTCCACCCATTTGACAGTGAAGAATTGGCATCTGCTCATTTTTAAATTGGAGGACTCTCTTCATTTTATGCACTTAGTTTCAAACACTACGAATTTTCCATTTAGAGAATAAGAATCTTGGGACAATAAGGTTGTTCTTTGCAGGTAAATACATTAAAGCAGATTAGCAAAAGATCCTTTTAAGATTCTGTGGTTCTTTTATACACAGGGAATTAGAGGACACTAGACTCTGAGTTCCAACAATAGCCTCTTATTAAATAGGTCTTTGTTTGTATTTTTCATTTCCAAGGCTTGTTCCCTAGAGGAGAAATGAAAATTATGATCTGAAATAGTCACAAATAGCAGGACAGGTCAAAAACTGTACAAGCACCAATGAAATAAGAAACCAAATTTTTATCCAAACTCAATAAATGAGTTAATAGAATGGGTTTCAAAAGATGAGCGAATTCAAGGTACTGTCAGTTCTGCTATAATGCATACTTTGAAAACCAAATTTGTTCCCATGGCAATTAATATATTGGGATCAATTTAATACAATGAACTTTATGTTTGCTTATGTCAATTTTCTTTATGAAAAAAGTGACATGAACATGGAAAACTACAACTCAGTGAAGCCAATAGCATAGTCATACATGAAAATTCATAGATGCATCTTCCATCTACTTTGGTGTTTGTATGTGATGAGCCCCATGTCATCCCTTCTGGTGTTACAGCTTTCAGTCCATTTTCAGAAGAACCTCCTTCCTCACTTCATAATAACTAAAAGTTTCATCCCTTCCAATGCCCAATTCCCAAACTAAACTTCAGGAGTTTTCAAACCAAAGTGATTTATTTAATGCAGCATTAATGTAGTTCTTAACAATTTAATAACACATATGAAAATACACTATCATTTTTAATAAGGTCCTATTTCCTCACCTCCATAAATCCAGAGTATTTTGCTACTCAATTTTTCATGTCTGGTAATATTTAGAAATACATATGTAGGATTATAAGAAAAGTGACTCTTGCCTGCATTTTTCAGAAGGTCAGCTCTGTTGAAAGGTTTCTGATGGCCTCACTCATGTCTGGCAATTGTTGTGCATTAGCAGATGGTGCGGGTTGTTTCTGCCCACGTGCCCTATTATCATCCAGTAGGCTAGCCAGTTTCCTTACACAACACTCTCAGTGCAGCATTTCAAGACAGCAAATACAGAAGCTACAAGCCCAGAGAGTATGACTTTCCTTCTGCCATATGCAATTAGTCAAAGCAAGTCATAAGACCACTCCACATTAGAAAGGAGGTTAGGCAGACTCCACTTCTTGATGGAAGTGTAGAAAAGCCACATTGTGAAAAATCATCAGAGAAACTTTTTTAACCATCTTTGAAAATAATCTACCACAAGATGTATTTTGAAATGTGTGGCTGGAGAAAATTATATGAATCTTTTAAAAACAGAACTGGCAGAAAGGACTGCTATAGTTAAAAGATGTCATTAGTAGACTGATTAATAAACAAATACAAATATAAGCAGCTGATACAAACTGGATTTGTAAAAACTATGGTGTCAAAGACCATATGTCAGGTGACAAAACAGATTCAAGTAGAATATCTTATAAAAATAGGAAAGTCATGCTAAAAATGATACATAGGTAGCAATAATGACATCTTCTGCTGAATTATATGGAAGTGGAATAAAGAATTTCTTAATGAAATCATGGCAATTCCCATTAAAAGGATTCTGTGAACCAGGATAAAAAAAAAAAATCCTTGGGATTTCCCATGTGCTAGAAAGTCTGAATAAGTACAAAATAGTGTAAACAAATGGATGAAAGTTTTGATACAGATGGAAGTCCCTCAGCAAGAACAGTTTCAAATGAATTTCACAACATTTCAATGGTCTGAAACATTGTAATCATACATGAAGTTATTGACTTGTGACACAAAATCTAACAGTGTATAAATCTGAAACAGTTTCAATCAGAACTTCGTAGTTATTTCCCCAATTATTTCAATTTTCCCTCCTTTATACATTAATCTTACCATCAGACTGGCTCCCTTTATAATCATAAATGGTTGTTCATAACAATCACGAAGATCACGCTATATTACAATATACTTGTGTTTTACTTTACCCTCAGCCCTAGCCATTGAGTTCAATGAAGGGTCAGCATGTGATTCAAGCTAGGTTAATTGGATGAGCCCTGAGGTTTCTTATGGAAATATGGTAAAACAATTGACCTCATTCACACTGTTCAGTGTTTATGTGACAGAACACAAGCTAGTGTTCTTGCTGTCACATAGTTAAAGGCTGGAAGAATGGAGCCACTTAAAGAAGAGTCAACTGGATCCAGCTCTTTCTAAGGCCTATAACTGATTTTCTGTTGTCTTGGACATTCACCTACACCATCTTTTAAAAACCAAAAACATTTTTTAATTATTTTTTTTCTATTTCAAACTCATGGTGTGGTACACACAGAATCAGAACAAAGAGATTAAGTGGGGTAATCTCAAAGTAGAGTAACACCAAGTTACAAGAGTCAAATGTCTTCTGTAAAAGTCTTAATTGCTGCAAAAGACTGTATGAAGCCTCTCCTCTAAGCATTTCTGAAAACACAGGGCTCATCTTCTTTTATGCTTCCTCCCCTGTCCAAACCCTTTCAATTTCTCAATAACTTAATATTTAGATATGAGAATCATACCCTATACAATATAAAGTTATTCAAGTCATATTTTGATGTGACTTTGTAATTTATGCTCCAGTTCACATTGTACCAACTTCTTAGTTCAATACATTAAATCAATCTTACACACGTGTTTCCAGAGTTTTTAGGCCCTTCCAAGTAATAAAATTTTCTGTAGCCTTTACACAAATTTAGCCTATTTTTTTAATTTGACTCAAAGACAATTTTTTTAAAAGAAGTGAGCACTAGTTCACTGGTGGAAATATCAGGAAGCATCAAGAGAGCCGTCCTATTAAAGAGTAGCCATGTGATATCTTAAAAGTTAGAAGAGAAATCAAAAGACATGTTTTTGTGTAGTTTTTTATATTATTGGCTATGAGCGAGAAGGAAAATAAAAACTCTCTCCATTTCAAATACATCTTTAGAATAGTACTCTACTAAGCATTGTATTTTTTTTTCCTCTATTGGGTCATAAAAAATATATTCCTTCGAGTGGATGGAAATGGTAAGATAGAGGCTTCTGAAGTCAATTATTAGATTAGGTGGGTTTTTAAAAATATAATAATATTGAGGCTTAAGTAAGATAGTTTCCCTTTGTTTTTACAAAAAGATTTATTTGTTTATTTATTTATTTATTTTTAGAGGGAAGGGAAGAGAGGGAGAAAAACATTAATGTGTGAAAGATACATTGATCGGTTGCCCCTCACACCCTCCCAAATGGGGACCTGACCCACAACCCATGCATGTGTCCTGATCAGGAATCAAACCAATGACATTTCAGCTCACAGGCTGGTGCTCAGTCCATTGAACTACACCAACCAGAGCTCCCTTTTTCTTTTATGAAATTCACTGGTCTGAAGGGACAAAAAGTGTTCTATAGCATGAGAAATGAAAGTAATTTTATTATACAGACTATAGAACTTAATTGCATTGGAAAATAGAGATAATTTAATCAAGTATCAGGTTCTTGTTACCTCAATTAAAATGTGAAAATTAGAATACTATATATCATTAGTAGAGAAAAATAAACTAAAATCATTAAAATTCATTTTCATGAATTAATACATAACCTTTTAAAAACCAGTGAAATTTGGTTGCCTACTTATTGCAATATGGCTATAGAGTGACATGAAAGGTAATCTTTCTCCAGCATGTACAACATAGAGTACTAGAAAGTCCATATCTTCCTGATATAACATATATTTTTTATTATTCTAAATATGCATGTGGGCAAAGTTTTTTTAAAAAATTAGAAATTCCTGGCTGGTGTAGCTCAGTGGATTGAGCTCAGGCTGTGAACCAAAGTGTCACAGGTTGGATTCCCAGTCAGGGTACATGCCTGGGTTTCAGGCCATGACCCCAGCAACCACACATTGATGTTTCTCTCTCTCTCTCTCTCTTTCTCCCTCCCTTCCCTCTCTAAAAAAAATAAAATAAATAAAATATTTTTTAAAAATTAGAAATTATACTATTTTAAAGGTTTGCTGGGCACTTTTGTAAAATAAGGTCATATTGGCAGATTTTCATTTTGAATTTGTTTTAGACACACTCAAGAACAACCATAACACTTTTAAAATCCTTCCAGTAACTACAGAAGACTTCATCACTTCTTTTAAGAAATATATATTCATATTAAAAAATTCTCATGACATTTATAAATAATAGAAACTATTCTTTTTGTCAGAATTTATCTTATCATGCCTACTTTTTAAAAATTTCATTTGTCTAGCTCTAATAACTGTAATAATTGAGTCAGTTAGTTTACATTTATGATTTAATTTTAAAAATAAACTTATTTTTGCTGCTTAATTAATTTACATTTTCCCATTCTTCTATCTTGTTTTTCATACCTACTTTGTTCTACTAGCTATATTTTCCTCATATTTGTTTTGAAAATGCAAATCTATACCTGAAATTAATGGAATGAATACCACTTCCTCCCCATGTCAACACAAATAACAATTAATATACACATTAAAGGCTTAAATGCAGAATGGGGGAAAAAAGAGGAGTTAATAACAGTAAGTATTAAAAGATGGATAGCAGAAGAATTACTGGTAAATAACTAGGGTCAGTAAAACAGGGGGTCAGTTTCATAGGAGACAACATTCAACTTTGAAGGCAGTCTTATGATACTAAAAGAATGCAATTAAAACAAAGTATGTGTTAAATGTTCACCACTCCCCACCACTCCCCACCTTCCAGGACAGCTAACAGAATACTAGCAGTCTGACATACTCTCTAGGCAGGAAACTTGTGGAATTTTTTATGAGGCCTCTAACTACTAAATGAAAGACATTGACATTAAAAATTATCTCCCTGAATTGTCTTCCTCAGATAAGCACATGATCCTCTGTACTCTCTTGTGCCCCACCGCACTGTGCACAGAGAATCCAAGCCAACTTGATTACCACAATCATAAATCTGGCACAAATGTAGGATCACCAAACACTTGACAAAAATCTCTCAAGTTCATGACACAGACCAAAACAAATAGTGAAAAGGAATACTTAGAAGAGTCATACACTATACACAGAGAATTAAGAAATCAAGAAACTAGTAGACATTTTCTAAAGAAGATAAGAACAGATATTATGCCCATTGAGTAAGAAACTAGATATGTAAAAATGGACTATCAGAGAACATGGAATGTATTTTGTAAATTAATATGAAAAAATAACAAAAAGTTTTGAGAAAAGCTCTCAAAAATAGAGAATGAATAAAAAGAAAGCTAAAGAAAAGAATAATAAAAGAAAATTACTCAAGAAGTCAAAGTATCCTACAAATGGGAATTCTATAGACATAAAAATGGAGAGGATAAATTATTCAAAAAAATTCAAAAGTGTTTTTCAGATTTGAAGAACATCAATTTCTAACTTGACAAGATCCAGTTAACCCATCAAAATCCATATCAACTCATGACACTGACATTCCTAACACAAAAGGATATCCTAAATTTTCCAGCAAGAGTGGGAAAAATGTCACATATGCATTATTTTGAACTTCTCAACCAAATATCTGGGGCATCCAGGACTTGTGTTCTGTGGTTAAGTTGTATTAAGAAATTTTTGCCTTCCCTAAGGCTACCTGTATTTTTTCCTGCTTTCTTCTAGAGGTTTCATTATTTTAGGCTGTACATTTAAACTAATTTTCTACTTCAAATTGATGTTTACATATAGTATGAGGTTTTATTTCAGATGCAGTTTTATCTTCTGTAAGATAGACAATTTTCTTTAAGAAATTGATCCACTTGTTTATGATTTAACATTATTTACATGAAGTTGTTCATAATATCTCTTTATTATAGTAACCAAACAGGTTGTTGTATATTCTCACCAGAAATGGCTTTTTAAACAAATTTTTAGTCATTCTATTACATGTGTAATAGAATGTTCACTATTGTTTTAACTTATAATTATCTAATAATGAATATTTTAGCACCTTTTCATATCATTATCATTATTTACTGGCTGTATATTTTGTTTCATGAGGAGTCTATTAAAATCCCTCACCCATTTTATGTGGATTGTTAGTTTTTTTTTTATTGTTGAACTTTAAATGATATTTTTATTTATTGAATGCAAGTCTTTCTTTAAATACATGTTTTTCAAATATTTTCTTCAATCCTGTATCTTTTCTTTTTATTTTATTAATAGTGTCTTTCAAAGAATATACATTTTTGATATTAATAAAGTCCAACTTACTATTTCCTTCATGAATCATACTTTTGATGCTATATTTATAAGTGCATTGCCAAAACTAACATCACTTAGGTTTTCTCTAACACAGTGCTGTATGCAAAAAAATAAAACAGGTTAAGAAAGTTTTTCACCTGGAACCATGGGTCATTTCTTTCAAAAAGAAATGAAGGATCACTCATGGTTAGAACTGGGAACTGTAAAGAACAATTCCCTGGCGAGAGAACTGGGCCCAAATCAATAAACTGGTGACTGGCTGGTTTTTAGAATCCTTATGGAACACTCACTACTGTGTACCTCCTACTGCCTACCGTTTTGAGTGGAAATACACACAGAGTGGGGCCAAAGTAGATTTACTGTTGCTCATATGGAAAATAATACAATAATTAATACATAAAATATAAAATAAAATCTGTTTTGCATACTTACAACTGTAAACCTAATTTTGCCCCAACCCATATTTTTGTTGTTCTTGTCAACTAGATCAGTATTATATTTTGATTTTCTAGAAGGCATTTATTTTTCTCATAAGTTTACTGGTCATTAGGGCAGGATAATCTGTACCTGAGGACCTTCATTTCTATACCTAGACCTGATTTAGATGATGAGATCACAGGCTTCATCCATGAGCTGATATTACAATGGGATGGTACTTTAGGAATAATGGAAGAAGTTAAGTAAAACATGAATCATTAGGGGCCATGTCTCAGTCTACAATAAACTGTTGTTTTATTGACCCCAAAGGCAACAAGTTTCTGGTTTTCACACAATGGTGTTAACCACCCCCTTGAATACTGACTGATCCCACGACTTCTTCAAGTAATGGTGAATAACATAAGCAACTGGGTACCACTTTGTAACCTAAGCTTTAAGAAATGCAGCCTTAAGAAAGAAGGTTTGGCAGCTTCTGCTTTTACTTGCTGGGGAAAGCCAGCCAACAGGTGATAGGTATAATCACCCTGGAAACCTCATGCTGTGAGAAGCTTATTTACCCACATTGATAGGCCTTATGCAAAAGTATTAAAGCCCAGACTAAGCTCCAAATGGAGTGTCACCCATCAACCTGAACCAACCTGTCAACCATATGAAAGAACTCATTTTGGGAGGGTGTCTTCCAGCTCCTATTGAGCCAGTCTTATTATCACAAAGTAAAGCAGAAATAATTTATTTCCACAGAACAAATTAATATAATTGTGAGTAAACAACTAAAATGCTTTTTTAAGCCATTGAAAACTGGGATGGCTTATTACACAGTAAGAGATAAACCAAAACAGTATTTCTAATTCTTTTATTTTCAACATCCTTTTATCTATCTGGTATCTGATAGAAAAGATTTCAGGGACTTCTGGCCAAGATGGAGGCAAGGGTAGATATACTTTGCCACCATGTACAACCAAAAGAAGGACAACAAAAAAATTAAAAAACAAAAAAATGCCAAAACTGCTAGAAAATTGAACTGTATAGAATTCTGACATCCAAGAGGTTAAAGAAGAAACATTCATACAGACCGGTAGAAGGGGTGGAGACAAGCAGCTGAGGTGGAGAGGCCTCATGGCAAGACAGTACCTGGAGGACTGGGCAAGGCTGTGGCTGAAGGATTGAGTGAGGCAGCGGCTGGAGAACTGGGTGGATGCACGCAGATAAGCCAGAAGGAACAACTGGGGAGCAAGACACACCATACAAACAAGGGTTCCAGTGCAGGGAAATAAAGCCTCAAAACATCTGACTGAAAAAACCTGTGGGGGTTGCAATGCTGGGAGAAAACTCCCAGCCTCACAGGAGAGTTCCTGGAGAGACCCACAGAGTCCTAGAACATACACAAAACCACCAACCCAGGAATCAGCACCAGAAGAGCCCAATTTGATTGTGGGTAGCGGGGGAAGTGACTGAAAGGTGGCTGAGAGCTGAGCAAGCAGCATTGTTCCCTCTCAGATCCCTCTCCCACATACAGCACCATAAGGCAGCCACGTGGGTTGCCCTGCCCTTTTGAATACCTAAGACTCCACCCCTCACTACTAACAGGTGTACCCAGGCAAAAGAATGAGTCCTAAATGAAAGAAAAAATAAAAACTCCAGAAAAAAAAATACAACTAAGTAATGAAGAGTTAACCAATGTATCAGGTGCACAGTTCAAAACACTGATAGGATGCTCATAGAAATGGTTGAGTATGATCACAAAATAGAGGAAAAAGTGAAGGCCATACAAAACGAAATAAAGAAAATATACAGGGAACCAATAGTGATGGGAAAGAACCTGTGACTCAAATCAACAGTTTGGACCAGAATGAAGAAATAAACATTCAACCAGAATGGAATAAAAAAACAAGAATTCAAAAAAAAAAAAAAATAATGAGGAGAAGCTTAGGAACCTCTGGGACAACATTAAATGTTCCAACATATGAATCATAGGGATGCCAGAAGGAGAAGAGAAAGAGCAAGAAATTGAAAATGTATTTGTACAAATAGTGAAGGAGAACTTCCCTAATCTGGCAAAGGAAATAAACTTTCAGAAAATCCAGGACACTCAGAGAGTCCCAAAGAAGTTGGACCCAGGGAAGCACACATCAAGGCACATATCATAATTGCATTACCAAAAAGTAAACATAAGGAGAGAATCATAAAAGCAGCAAGGGGAAAGGAGACAGTTACCCATGAAACAGTTCCAGTAAGACCATCAGCTGATTTCTTAAAATAGACTTTACAGTCAAGAAGGGACTGTCAAGAAGTATTTGAAGTCATGAAAGATAAGGACCTACATCCAAGATTACTGTCTATCCAGCAAAGCTATCATTTAGAAGGAAGGACAGATAAAGTGCTTCCCAGATAAGGTCAGGTTAAAGGAGTTCATCATCACCAAGCCCTTATTATATGAAATGTTAAAGGGGCTTATCTAAGAAAAAGAAGATGATCAAAAATATGAACAGTAAAATAACAACAAATTCACAACTATCAACAACTGAACCTAAAAAAAAAAACAAAAACAAACTAAGTGAACAACTAGAACAGGAACAAAATCACAGAAATGGATATCACATGGAGGGTTATCAATGGGGAGGGGGAGGGAGGAGAATGGGGGAAAAGGTACAGGGAATAAGAAGCATAAATGGTAGGTACAGAATAGACAGGGGAAGTTTAAGAATAGTATGGGAAATGGAGAAGCCAAAGAACTTATATGTATGACCCATGGACATGAACTAAGGTGAGGGTATGCTGGTGGGAGAAGGGGTACAGGGTAGAGGGGAATAAAGGGGAGAAAATGGGACAACTGTAATAGCTAATCAATAAAATGTATTTAAAAAACTTAAAAAAAGATTTTAGACTAGATATTTCTCACTAAAACACCACAAATCATTAGTAGCTATCCTATCTTCTATTTCTTGTTTATCATTAACAATTTTTCATTGTGACACACATGCTAATATAAATATATATTCACAATTAAATATCTAATATTTAAATATAAAGCCATTTGTTAACTCAGTAGCAACTATGTGGTGATATAGTTAAAATGCTGAAATGTAATTTTTTAGGAAGTAAAAAAGACATTCAGAAAAGTATGCAAGTGATGAACATAATCTGCTTTGCTACTTAACAGTTAACGCTTGTGTTTATCTACATTGGTTTATTGGGGATAATTTGTCACCAGTATTTTCCAAAACAAAGCATCACACTACAGCTTCACAGAGTTGACAGAGGTCAGTGAGCATCCTCATACATATTTATGCTATTTTTAAAAACTATGTATAACCTATCTATCCTCTTCTGACCCAAGCAATTAAAATCCTTTAATAATCACATTATGTAAAAGCTTACTGAATATCAATTTACAATGATCTCATAGATTATTAATGAAGATTTTGGTATATACTTACCTATGTAATGAAATTATGCAACTACTCATGAATTTGGCAGAATACTTTTTTCATGAAAAGACATTAAAATAATTCTTTTATCTTTTTCTTCATTTGCACACATTTTATCTTAAGTGATTAATTATTGTATTCTTTAGGTTTATTTTGTTATGAAATGAATTATTCTCTAAACTGAGTACATATGGTGAATATTAGTTGAAACCATCTTTGTAGAATACTGAGAAAAAATAAATCAACTCCTATGCACCAATAAATCATTGGGTGATGTCTTATTTAAACTGTAGTTCTAGATATCTCAGAAGCAAATAGTTTTGGGCCTTTTCTGTGGTGATATAGTAACTTCTATTAACACTACTCAACAAATCTCTGCCTAGATCTCTCTATAACTCACTATTTTATATTTTTCTTCATATACTGAAAAGTGCATATCTCATAAATAAACAAATTGGCAAGCTTTAACAGAGAAAGGAGCTATGTAGCCACCATGGAAATTAACAATAATGTGGGCTACCAAAATCACCTGTAGTGTCCCTTTCTAAACATTACCACACCCTACCATCTCCCTGGAGTTATTGCTATTCTAATTTCCAATACCCTTATGGATTGTGAAATATACCAAATAGAATCATCAAATATTCTTTTCTGTCTTTTATTTGTTTTTTTGCTAACACTGTTCATGAGATTCATCTGTGTTTTGTAGTTGTAACTTATTCCTTTACATTGCTATACAGCATTCCATTTTGTGAATACAACAAAATGTGTTTTTCTTTCCATTGTTAACATTAAATAATTTATATTTTTAGCATTTATTATTAGTGCTATTAGTAATTTGATATATGATATTTCATGTTAACAAGATTACTTTTTTAGACCTATGCCAAGAAATTAATTGTTTTTTCTACAATATGATGCATTTATAGTTTAACATATTTATGGTGGGTTTTAGTATTTTAGAACTATTCCAACTTTGCTGTCCTTTCTCAAAAAAAGGACAATTTACAATGTCCTTTCTCAAAAAAAGGACAGCAAAGTTGGAATAGTTATAAAATGAAGGGGAGAATCCTAGAAACAGCAAGAGATAAGGAGACAGTCACCTACAAAGGAGTTCCCATCAGACTGTCAGCTGATTTCTCAAAAGAGACCTTGCAGACAAGAAGGGGCTGGAAAGAAGTATTCCAAGTCATGAAAGGCAAGGACCTACATCCAAGATTGCTCTATCCAGCAAAGTTTTCATTTACAATGGAAGGGCAGATAAAATGCTTCTCAGATAAGGTCAAGTTAAAGGAGATCATCATCACCAAGCCCTTATTGTATGAAATGTTAAAGGGACTTATCTAAGAAAAAGAAGATAAAAAACATGTATAGTAAAAGGACAGCAAACTCACAATTATTAACAACCACACCTAAAACAAAAAAACAAAAACAAACTAAATGAGCAACTAGAACAGGAACAGAACCACAGAAATGGAGATCACATGGAGGGTTAGCAACAGGGTAGTGGGAGAAGGAGAGAGGGGGGAAAGGTACAGAGAATAAGTAGCATAGATGGTAAGTAGAGAACTGATGGGGGAGGGCAAGAATAGTATGGGAAATGTTGAAGCTAAAGAACTTATGACACATGGACATGAACTAAAGTGGGGGAATGTGGGTGGGAGAGGGTGTGCAGGGTGGAGGGAATGAAGGGGGGAATGGGACAACTATAATAGCATAATCAATAAAATATATTTAAACATTTAAATGCAAATAAATAAATGAATAAACTTAAAAAATTTGATTTAACAATATTTTTCTCTTTCATGTTTCCATATACACTTTAATTTAGCATGTTAATTTCCATGAAAAAAATATGCTGAGATCTAGATTAGAATTTTATTGGATATGAAGATCAATTTGGAGATAGTTAATGTCATTGTAATTATAATTCTTGCAATTATAAATTTGGTATCATCTTCCACTTATTTAGCTCTTCTCAATAATATTTTCTAGTTTTTATGTATAAATATCTTACACATTTTTGCTAAGCTTACTCAGAAGACTACAATGTTTTTATATTGCAAAATTAATTATATTTTAATTTTCTTATATGCATATGAAAATTAATTAATTATTGATTCACCAAACTTGCTAAATTAAATTTTAGTTTTATTATTATATAGATACTTCTGTATTTGCTATCTATATGCTCAAGATCTCCTCAGAAAATTAGGGAGCTTTTCCTCCTTTTAACAGTAATTACAATGCCTTTCTTCTTTTGTTTAACTTTTTTTTCTCTTGTAGTCAAGAGATCCCTCAGTATGGTCTCTAGTTCAATGTAGAAAACGTTTTTCATCTCATTTTATCATAATGTTTATTCTTTTACTATTAATAATAAAGCTTCAGGTTTTCTGTTGTTACTCTTTGTCCAATTAAGGAAATTTCCTTATCTTACTGATTTGTAAAATTTTTACCATAAATATACTTGAAATTTTAAGTGCTATTTTTAATCTATCAATTTGATTATGCATATTTTCCTCTCTTGCATTAGTCTGTTGAGTTATATTGTTTGAATTCTTTATGTTTTATGACATTTGAATTTTTAGAATAAGCCCAAATTAGTCTTGGTTTAATAAATTTTTTGTTTATTATTCAGATTGATTTGATAATGTTTTACATAGGATATTTATATCTATATTCTAGAGCATTTTTTATTATATCTTTGTTCTGTTAAATATTAAGATTATGTTGGCTTCCTAAAATTATTTGGGAATATTCACTTTATTTAAATCCTTGAAAGAGTTTTTAGTGATCTTCATAGGCCTTCTTTAAACATTTAGAAGAATGATGGGTGAAACCATCCTAAATTTTTTTTCTGAGAGAATATTTTTCTAAACTGATTTATGTTTAAGAGATTGAAACAGTTATTTTAGATCAAATTTGTTACATTAATGTTTTTCTGAATTTTATACATTTGGTTCAAATTGTTAAAATTATCAAAGTAGTTCTTGGTATCCTTTTTGAAAAAAATACATTTGCTACTGTATCTGTACTGATGCAGTTTATTTTGGTTCTAATGTTGATAATTTATATTTTCTTTAAACAAAAGAAGTTTTAACATAGCACAACAGTTTTTTCCAGATGCTTGTCAATTTTATGTCTGTGACTGCTTATTTTTCTTTTTCCTTTACTCTCAAGTTTCTAAATCATCCATTGTATTAGTGTGCTAGGACTTCCACAACCAAATGCCACAGACTGGACAGCTCAAACAACAGACATCTATTTCCTCTCACTTAAGGACACTGGAAGTCTGAAATCAAAATCAGTTTGTTTCCTCCTGAGGCTTCTCTCTTTGGCCTGCAAGTGGCTGCTTTTTACTGTTCCCTCACATGGCCTGTTCCCTGTATCCATACATCTTTCCTGTCTCTTTCTATATGTTCAAAGACCTCTTTTTATTAGGGCACCTGTCAGGTTGCATTTGAGCCCACCTTAGTGTCTTTATTTTAACTTAATTACCTGTTTTAAAAGAAAACCTATCTCCAAATACACAATTCAGTCCATAACACATATATTAAATATTCAGACTCTATTCCACATAATTCTTCTGCCTTCCTTTTTAGTTTCTGTTCTTCTTCAGTTTCTAGTTTCTCCTTTGTGTAGATCTGTCTAGATATTTTCTACTTTTTACTTCTGATTAACAACCCATTATTCTTTTGCATTTCATTTTATTTATCTATAAATAACTATTAAGAAGTAACATATTAAATAAATTAACTTTAAGAGCACAAGTTGATGAGTTTTGCCAAATAAATACACCTGTGTAATTGCCACTTCAATCAAGATATAGAGCATTCCATAGCACAAAATCATTTATTTTTCTCTTGCATTTTTATTCACAAATATATTTCTTTCTTTCATGCAAAATACTCCCGTGCCATGTTATTTCTAAAATCTGATGCATTCACTTTTCTAGTTCAACATCCAGAAATGGTAACATATATTAAGTGTGTTGTAAGCTATTCTTGGTCGTGAGACCTATAAACTAAAAGCATGCAATGTGACCTCCACATTTCCAAATTTTATTGTCTACAGAGTGGTAAAATCCCCACTAAATATTCCCAGTAAATAGTCTCAAACTATGAGAAGTAGAGGTAAACAGGAGACAGGGCTTAACAAAAATACTGAAACCCCACTAAACAAATAGAACTGCGTAACCACTTTCTCCCTGAAATTAGCTCCCAAGTCTGATTGTCTGTCACAGCTCTTGTTTCTGCCCTCTAGGAGGTTCTGCTTTAGTTTTATATTCTGGCCCACATTTGAAGATAATATTGGAAAAGTCTGCTGTTTGGAGGGCTGGACAACTTTTTTAACTTGCTGCTAACTTTTATAGATCTAGAGGGTTTGGGGGTTTTCTCACATCTCAAAGCACTATAGCCTCTTTTACTCTAAGCTGCAACACTTTTGTCATTTCACATCTCTCATCATCATGTGATATTTCAATATATTTGAATTCAGTTAACTCTGGGTCAAAACCATATGCACAATTTTTTTCAGTGATCTCTCTCTCTGTTTTCCTTCCTCTCTCCATCCCTTTTCCCCCCGTTCTGTCTTTTATTGGAGATAATCTGAGTACATTCCTTAGTTCCCTTCCTAGAGTCTCTTCAAAGAGCTTAAAGAATCTACTAGGTAGCAAAATAATTCATTCAGAGGTCTTAACAACAGGGTTGCAGCACTCCCTTAACTTGGTTTGGCCCTGAAACCTTCTCAAAATGGCAGTACACTGGAGTTTATCTTTGTCATGAAGCTGTTTCATGATAACAGGTTTAATTTAATGAGAAGAATTTTTATATTTAATATTAAAATTTAAGAAACTAATAAACTTTCCATTTTATATTAATTATATTTTCAAGCAAAGTGCATTTTTCTTGTTATACTCAGCACAATCACAGTAAAAGTCAATTCCCACCCATTATTTTGTCTCAAAAGTAACTTGCCCATTTGCACAAGTGTATTAAATGCATTTTTATTCCCTCTGAGTTGTCACAGGTAATATTTTTACCAAATGTTTCAATATATTCAACATCAAATATTGACCAAATATGAGTGAGCATTTTGTAGTCTCTCATAACAATTCCCTCGATACCTTCTATTCCGTCCCAAAGCTAGTATTTTACTGTTAATGCACTACTTTCCTGTTAGAGTGCCAAATCCTGCGTTAAGAATTTGTTGCTGCAAAAATAACCTGTGAAATAAACATTAAGTATCACAATGACAAAAACAATCATTTTCATTTTACTCACAGATCTGCAGAAGACTAGCAGGTCAGTTAATCAAGGCTGAGATCAGCTGGGATTCTGTGCTTTAGGCTATGCATTGATTTGACTTGGCTTAGTATTGGAAATTGGGGTTTAGAACTGTTTCATGTGAGTTCTTCTTGCAACTCAGTAATAACACACAACCAATTCCAATAAAAATGAGCAAAAAATACAAAGACATTGAACCAAAGGTGATATGCATATAGTTATTAGGCATGTAAAAATGCTACCCACCACTAGTTACCAGGCAAAGATACATGGAAATCACAAGGAAAAACTACTAAACACTATAATGGCTAAAATTTTAAATCTGACATTATGAAGTGTTAGTGGAATTATGATATTTTGCTGATGAAAGTATAAAAACGTACAATGACTAACAAACAGCATTTATTATAGTTAAATATGTGCTTCCTCTTTAAATTAGAGGTTCCATAACGTGTGTTTTAAAGCTTGCTCATACTGGCCTCACAAGTTTTCTGTTCACCTCTCTTCTCAACTCTGTCTTAAAGTATAATCTTTATAGCTGAATTCAACATGGTGGAAATATTTACACTATGGTTATCAGCAAATACTACAAATCAAAAATTTCCTTTTCTCTCAGCCATTCAGAAAGCTGGTTGTTAAATCTTTACCACCACACCTATATAGCATTTCCATTCCTGGGCATTTGCCTGAGAAATTAAAACATACATCCACAAAGACAACAAAAATATTCATAGCCACTTTATTAATAACATACCTAAAGCACCTAAATGTCCATCAAGAGGCAACAGATAAACAAAATGTGACAAAGTGCTCCAAGTACACTTCAAGTGCTACTTGGATCTGTGTCTCCCAGTAGCAATCTCTGACCTCAGGTGAATGCTTTTAATTTCTCCTTTTTAAAAATGTTGCACAGTATTCTGCAAATAATTCATGGCAGAGTATAATGACTTAGTACTCAGCAGCAATAAATAATGTCTCCAAGTACATGCGACATTATGGATGAACTTAAAATCATTATCTAGAATAGAAAATCCAGACACTAAGATTGCATACTTTATGAGTTCACTTATAGAACATTGCAGAAAAGTCAAAGTTATAGGAATAAAAATGAAACAAGTGGTTTCTAATGGCTAGAGCTGTGGAGAGTAAACTGACTATCAGATATCTCTAAAATTTTCTGAAGTGAAGAAAATCTACATCTTGATTTCAGTGGAGTTTACATGTCTATGCACATTTGTTGAAGCTCATCAAAATTTGCTTTCTAAATGGTGAATTTTGTTGTAAGGTAGTTTATTTATTTTAAGAAAAATATATTAGCCCTGGCTGGCGTAGCTCAGTGGATTGAGTGTGGGCTGTGAACCAGGCATCGCAGGTTCGATTTTCAGTCAGGGCACGTGCCTAGGTTGCAGGCCATGGCCCCCAGCAACCGCACACTGATGTTTCTCTCTCTCTCTCTCTTTCTCCCTCCCTTCCCTCTCTAAAAATAAATAAATAAAATCTTTAAAAAATTATTTAAAAAGAAAAATATATTAAACACTGAGCACAGTCTAATCTTGGGAATCCAATGAATTTGCACTGCATACCTGAAACAACTAAAATTTTCATGCAGGTGAAATAAAATGGTAAACAGTGGAAATTTTCTAAGCAATTTATAATAAGGAATTACAAAAAGAAAATAAAAAATCAGTTACTTAGTTAAAAATTTAAATGATACATAAAAATGTAATAATTCCCACATATCCTTATTGACATATGGAAAAAAATTCATTCTGGATGTCCTTCTTACAGAAATGTGTGAGAATACACAAAGAGCCTTGTGACTTGATTTGTGCCAAAACGTGACCATGATTTAGGGAAAAACTCTGACTATTGAATTGTATACTTTAAGAAAAACTTGTATGTTAAAAGGGAGTTCATTTAAGAAATAACTTTTTTTTCCTTATATGATAATAGGTAACATGTCACAAAACATGAAAGTTTCAATATTTGTACACTAAATCACATACCTAATATCAGCTCTCAAACCCAACTGTCAGGGTTTAATATTTTCCTTATTAAAGATACAAAAAGTCATGTAAAAAATCAATACTAGATATAAAATGTTTCCATTAATATATCTTTATACTTCAGAAGATGCAATAGGCATAAAGAAATTCCCAAAACCATGGTGAATAATTGCTCTCAGTATAATATTAAATTATCAACTGCACACAATCATTAATACATAATCAGCATGGTAGTATTTACTTACTTTCCCAATAGTGACTACTGAGAGTCTAAATGAAGTATTTAGCAAATTGGTTTTTCCCTTTAGAAAACAAAACTATTATACATAAAACAATTTTTGTTATAGCTTTTTACAAAGTTATATTTTTAGAAGTGTGCTGTCAGAATCTCAAGGTAGTGATACAATTCTTGTGAAGTTTGTTACAGTCAAAATAAAATATGGTTTAAAATAAAAGTATGATAAAATTGTCTCAGAAAATGTGATTTAAAAGTTTCTTTTAGTCTATGATGCTTCTTGTATTTCATTATATATTCAAATTTCCTCAGTTTTTATATAATCATTTATTTGGTTATGCAGTGCTAGGTGCCTAATTTTAAATTAACACATACTGAAAAATGTAAAACAAAATGTAAAATACCTCCTTCTTGGATGATGGGAAAGGGGGCAATATAGAAAGGATTTATCAAACCAAAATCAGATAAGGGTAGAACTTAACACATAGGCTAAGCACTAATCCCATTTCCATCCTGAACATCTTTGCGGAATCTGGCATTTGTATGTAAACATTTCTATTGCTATGTTATATACACAAAGAAAAGACAAATATTGTTAAATGGGTATTTTGTTGAATATTTACAAAGTCAACATACCCATGAACCCAAATCAAGATCAAGAAACAGCACATTACCAAAGCAGGGGACGCTCTCTCCCGCCACCCATCAGTCACTACTGAACTTGTCCTTTTGTGGACAATGGTTGTCCTGAATTCTGACACTGATACTAGCTTTGCTTATTGTTAAACTTCATATGAAACAAGTTACTCAGTACGCATCTTTTTTATCTGGCATATGTTATTCAATAATACATTTTCCAATGTGTATTTACAGTTTGTTCAATTTCATAGCTGAAAGTATTCAGATGTGGGGCTAGAACCCAATTCATCTATCCATTCACTGCAATAGCATTAGGTCATTTCTAGTTTTACACACCATAGAAGTAATGTTGCTATGAGGATTATTATACAGAATTTTGGTAAAAATGAGTATGTTTATGTTTGTATAAATAATGTTGTTAGTATTACATGTATTTACTTCTAGTAGACAGTGTTAAGCAGTTTTCCAGAATGTTTGCATGATTTATACTCCTAGTAGCAAGGTATGAGTTTGAGCTCTTCCACACTGGGAATTGCCTCTCTTTTTCATTTTAGCCATTGTTGTATATGTCTAGTGGCTCTCACAATGGTTTTATTCTTTATTTTCCTGATCACGTATTTCTCATAGGTTTAATTGTCAGTTGTTATTCTCTTTGGTAAAATTTATCATCAGATCTCTTAACCATTTATTTTATTCTTCTCTCATTTATTTGTAAAAATTATCTGTATATTATTGGTACCAGTACATTGTATTTGCATATACTAGATATATTGCAAATACCTTCTTTCACTCTTTGGTTTAATTTTTTACTCATCGAAAGGAGTCTTTGATGATCAGATGTTCTGAATTTTAACACAGATTTTTACAACTGATTTGCAAGCCATCTGCAATAGACTTTGGAGAATAGTTTGACAAGTTCTAATTCTCTTTTCCCATAAGGATACCCAATCCATTCAGGATAATTTTTTAAAAGATTATCCTTACACTCTGAATTTAAATGTCACCTTATCATAAATCAGGTGACTATAAATATTAATCTACTCTGACATTTTTTGTTTTGCTCCATTCCTCAGTTTATATGTCTTTATTATCATATTTTGCCATGTATAATGTGCACCCATGTTTTTGGCCCAAACTTTCACAAAAGTAAAATCTTTTGTTTTAATGTTTAATTCAATTTTTTATTTATATACAAAGCTAATTATCACATACCAGGGTATTATTTTTGATATAGATATTGTTATTGCTTTTAGAGTTGCACTTTTAATGTATAAGCATAAATAAAAGAATTAAAAACATTTATATAGATATGGAACTAGTAGCACCCATGTATAATGTGCATCCTTATTTTTCCCTCAAAAATTTAGGCAAAAAAGATAGCACTATACACAGTGAAATACGGTAATTATAAGAGGTTGTGGGTTCATTTAAATTTTCTGCATTTGTAATTATCTCATCTCTGAATAATGACTGCTAAATATATTCACTGTCAATAACATTTTTTATATACTCCACTACTTATGTTCTCCAGTAAAATATGTTTTTATCAAGCACTGGTAGCAGGAATTTATTACATGTCCAAACTCAGACATGAAACAGTAATGTATCTTTTTTTTCTAATGTGTAATATGTAGCACGTGCATATAAATCTCCATGAAGGAATAGTATTAAAAAATAGTTAATAACCTGAAAGATGTGATGATAAATCCTGTATCTATCACTTTTTACATTTATTAACTAGAGAAAATTATTTAATCTATGCTTTGGTCTTCTACTTGTTAGATAGGTATAAAAACTAGTTGCCTGTTTTTTTGATGCGTGGGTCACCGGCCAGCAGTGATCATGGAATGCTGCGGGTGGCTCGACGATACGCAAGAAAAAACATTCACAGAGACAGACTAGTTTCTGTGAAGAAGTAGGGTCGGAATGGCCACCCCCTCTAGTGGGGATTGCGTGGATTTACCGTCCATACCTGCTTTTATTGGGCTCGTTTTGCATAATAATTCAAGTATAGTACTCATTATGAGAAAGTAAGGAACCATAGAAAACAAGGAACTCTGCCGGTCTATTTTGAGTCAGGGTCAAAGAGCTGTAAGACTTTGAGGAACAAACTAGCTTCCTCCTTGGACCCCTCTCATTCAACTGAGAGCATTCTAAATAAAGCAGGCTTCACAGTAATTTACATATTCTTTCTTAGGCCTGATCACCTGGGGAATCTGCCCTTTTCAGCACAGAGCTGCACCACCCTGTCATTGTTTCGGGCTTAGGTGGAGCACAGGAACTAAGGCAATCAAGAGATAAGGAGATTTTCTCCCAGACGATGAGAACTCAGGCTTTGTCAAAGCCGAGGAGTGAGGGTCCATCACCCCCTTTTGCTGCAGCCCCCAAAGTCCTTCTTTTGGGGGGCCTCCCAAGTGATCGTGCTGGTCTTAGGTCGTTCCCCCCTTGGGGAATCTTACCCATCTTTGGCTAACCGACCAAGCTTTGGGGCTCAGTTATGAATGAAGCAGCAGAAGCAGCATTCCTGCCAGGGAGATAAGCTTTTGTCTCCTTGCTGGCTTACGGTTCCAAGGGTGTTCCCTTAGCCTTAGCCTAGGCGGGGGTTTCAGCTTCTGGTACCAGTCAGGGCGGTTCCCAACATTTTTTAGAATTACTGTTAATTTGAAACAGTTAATACATGCAAAATCCTTATTTTCCTACCTGTCTTGAGTGAACACTTACTGAATGGTAGTGTAAATACACTTATATTTACATTGTATGCTTAAATACATAATTATTTTAGGAGGAATGTGTGAACATCATTGCCAAATTTCAAAATTATTGATTTTTCTTTATCATAAAATCCTCTCTCACAAAGAATATTACCAGGGTTGAAATAAAACAAAACAACAAAAATCCATTTGAGAAATGAGATTATATTTCCCCCTTCATATTTAAACTCATTTGCAACTTTAATGAAGTAATCCAAATCTGGTCTCATTCTAACCAATTTCCAAGTAAATGCTTTACAGAACCAGTTTACTCAGTTTCTTCTTAAAATAATCTGGTGCTTCCCTGAAGCAGTTCATCCTACCTAGAATACTTTCCTTTCTTCATTTTACTTCTGCAAATCTTATATATACTTGAATAAGATCCAGATCATTTCTTACTCTAAAACCTTACATAATTCCTATGCTTCACAATCTACTTTTCCACTATGCTACTCCATTAGCCCAAGTCTTGGTTGAAATGTCATCTCAATGAGATTTCCTCAGCCATTTTTAGTATATTAATCCTCATTATGGTACAGTATTTGTTCACTTATTTCCTTCTAACACACTAATATTTTGTATGAATATATTTTTGTATATATATAGTGGTATCTTGGTACTTGTCGACTTCAGAACTCATCAGACCTGGTACCTGTCACATTTTAACAACAAGATGTGTTTTAGCACTTGGCACTTGCTCACCACTCTTCAGAACAAATTAACAACAAGTCCCAAGGTATCACTGTATGCATGTATTTATACGAATACATATCACACTGCTGTGTAAGCACACTTGCCTGCATGTATGTAAGTCAGTACGTATTGATTTGATTTACTCTTTTTGCTCCACATTTTTCCCTTCCCTATCATCTCATAAACAGTTATATTTTGCTGTGGTAGGTACCTCATATAAGTGGAATCATACAATATTTGTCCTGTTGTGTCTTGCTTATTTCACTTAGTATAGGGTATTCAAGGTTTAATCTGTGTTGTAGCATGTATCTGAACTTCATTCGCTTAAAGACTGAATAATATTCCATTATATGTTAAACTACATTTTGTGTATCCATTCATCCTTCAATGTGTATGGAAATTGTTTCCACCTTTTGGTTATTTTGAATAATAATGTTATGAACATGTGTATACAAATATCTGAGTCATTGGTTTCAAGTCTTTTGTCAATATGAGGTCTGTCCAGAAAGTATAAAGCCATGTAATATGAAAAATAAAGACATTTATTGAAGAAGATACAAGATAGAAGATACAAGATTGTACATAAGACAATGACACCTCAGTCCCCTTCGAAGCAGGCACCTTGGGACTTCACACAGTTTTTCCAGTCACCATTAGCTTCTCCTTCGTATTTTCCTGAATCTCATCAATGTTTTGAAATTTCTTCTCTTTTGAAGGTGATTTTAGTTTTGGGAAAAGTCAAAAGTCTCCGGGTATCAAATCTGGGCTATAGAGGAGCTGGGTCACCTGGGTGATGTGATGTTTTGCCAAAAATCTCTACATGAGATGTAATGTACGAGTAGGGGCATTGTCATGGTGAAGTTGCTGGTCACCAGTTGCCCATAGCCGTGGCTTTCTGAATCATCCCAGTAGTTTCCATGGAGGAATGTTCAAGCTTAACACAAAAGTTGATGCAGATTCATTGCTCAACTTGCTCAGTCATTTTGAGTGAGATGGCACACAGTACACATGTTCATTCGATGGTGTCTACCGCTCCCACTGACTAGTACAGTGAAGCCATCATTTATATATGTTCTTTTGAAAAATGACTACTTATATCATTTTTGAAATGGCCTGTTTAATTGTTGTTGAATTTTAGGAGCTCTTTATATATTTTCAGTATTAATTTTTTACCAGTTGTATTCTTTGGAAATATTTCTCTCATTCTGTTAGTCTCATTTTTACTTTGTTGTTGGTGTCACTTGATGCATAAAAGTTTCCAAATTTGATGAAGTCTGATTTGTCTATCTTTTTGTTTGCCTGTGCCTTTGGTGTTATCCCCTAAAACACAATTAAACAAAACTATTCTCCAAGTTACTTGTAGAAATAGTATAACAATCTTGGAGCCAGAGTCTCGAATCCAAAGCCTTTCTACATATTGTTTCCAACCTATAATTATCACCAGTCTGTAGGCAAGGCAGGCTAGTACTGGAATTGGAATGGGATATATTACATAATCAAAGCTATAGACCAAGAGAATGGGATACATATTTCATAAAGGCATTAGGCAATCAATGCCCAATATTTGAATCCTAACAAACCAAAACCCATTTTTATATGTTCATGTCACTGTAGGCAAGCTTTGTAATTTCCCTGCCCCAGATCCCAATTATCCAATCTCTAAAATGACAACAATATTTACTCACTTATGTAAATCACTTAGTGTATCTCTCGGCATCTATTAAAACTACTGAAAACTGTTATGCATTTTCTCAAGTATCCTCCTATTTTGTATGGCATTTTACTTGTCATTTAGGATCTAAATAAATGCAGTGGTTTAACATATGAATATCTTTGGTTCACTGTGAAATGGCTCTACTGTCTCTATACAGAGAAAGGAGACTGGCTGATTTTTCTGTCAGCTAAGCCCTCTTTGAAGTGCCTATCATATGCATGCGATAATGTATGAACTAAAAATAGTTAAATCTGTTAGAATAAAAAATGATGAAATATAGTTGTAATTATCACAAATTCATGGTAGTGGTATAATTTCTTAAATATCCAAACAATTTTGCTGTTTAAACTAGAGGGAACACGTTGGGACTACACAAATGCTACAGAAACACAAAAGAGGAACTTGTTACAAAATTATCTTATTTAGATACTCTACATTGTCTTTTTAAATTATTTTATTTGTTTATTTTTAGAGAGAAGGGAAGGGAGGGAGAAAGAGAAGGAGAGAAACATCAATATATAGTTTCTCATGCATGCCTACTGGGGACCTGGCCCACAACCCAGGTATGTGCCCTGACTGGGAGTCAAACCTGCAACCCTTTGCTTTGCAGGCCAGCACTCAATCTACTGAGCCACACCAACCAGGGTGTAGATACATTACATTGTCTTTTTCATTAAATAGACAGTGTCCCTCTTTAATAAAAAGTAATATAAAGAAATTCTGTTATCAACAGATTTATGCTTCAGTTGCTGAGATCTGCTAAGAAAGAATGCAAAGCCAAGAACTCTAGAGTAAGAAGTTTATTTAGAAAGTCACGTTGGTAAGAGGAGTGAGCCAACTTGAAACAAGTTACAGAGGCAAAAGAGGGGCCCTTGGAGCTTAAGAGAAAGAAAGCAAAGATAACTCCGAGGGAAGAAGAGGGAAAATGGACAAGTGTGTTCTAGAAGAAAGAGATAGAGAGGGAGAGAGAGGAAACTAGGTTCTTTGTCTTATGAGTTTTTTCTGTTTCCTAAAGGCAGGGATTTTTATAGAATATTCAACATCTTTCCAGGTGTGTCCTTTCAGGATAGAGGGCTTTACTAATTGATCAGCTCTAGAGTAGGGTGTCAATCACTGGAGCTGGTCCTGGTGTGAGCCCTACCATCACTTTGTCTGGTTTTGCTATTTTTCTGATACTGGAGCTGAGACACAACTGGGGCCTAGATGTTATCTCCAGTGTGATCAAAACTCTGTCTCTGTGGTCAGCCAACCCACCTGAGGCTTTGTTCTTAAGATTATTTGATGTGGGTCAGAACCTCAATTTCCTGAGGCTTAATGCACAAGGAAGTGGTTGAGCAAGGGCTGGTGTGGGAGTCGTATTATATGAGGCCACTCTCCAGCCCCCTTGATCCTCTTCTAATTGGGTTTACCACTTGACTGGCAATACGCTGAGGGGAGAAAAGTCAGAGGGGACTTTGAGCAGTATGACCCACAATATGAAACATAAGGAGGTCTAAACTGCATGACCGTGATATGCTCAAGGAGAAAGATCACCCTGGGGGTGTGGTTCTACCCTACAAAACTTGTTTTCCCAGTTTTGGCCATTGCTAGGCACCCAGGACTTTCTACCCCAGTGACCTTCTATACCTGGCCTATGGTTACCACTTTTATTCTTGTCTGTCTAACTAACTACTGCATCAACTCATAACATTTTAACTAAAAGCAGTATGGCAATATGATCCAATGTCCTCTTTTGACTACTGTGTTTACTAAGAACAAGTGCATTATCTGTTTCTTTTGTAAAACGTAAATTACTTTTTAATCAGAAGAGTATGTAAAATAGTGAATTATTTAACTTACTTTAAAAGTAATGTTTATTCATTGTTGAAAAAAAGAAAAGAGTCCAGAATAATTTGAAAACACCAAACATAACCCCATTATCTGGTGATAGCCATAATTAATACATTAGCATGTTTTGTTTGATATTTTTATTTTTATAGGTTTTAATATTTTAGTATTAACTAATATATCCACATTGAGTTTACCCTCAATTATCATGTAATATTATAATGTAAGCCATTTCCTACACTATTTTATAAATGTGATTTTTCATAGCTGCATAAAAGTACCATATAAAAGTACTTATATAAAAGTACCATAATTTACTTAATATGCTACTGTTGGAATTTCACTGTTGTTGTTGTTATAAATAAAACTAATCTAATTAGAAGGCTTATTGTTGAGCAACAAATATCTAACTCAAGTTAACTTAGACAAAAAGTAGACCAAAAGTACTTTATTTAAAAAAATACAGACAACAGTGTGGTGATGACCAGAGGGAAGAGGGCAGGGGCTGGGTGGAGGTGGACAAAGGGGGAAAGTGGAACATCTGTAATACTGTCAACAATAAATATAAAGTTAAAAAAATACTAGCATAGCTTATATAACTAAAGGATGACTTCTACCAAAAAAAACCATAGAGGGTATACTGATGGGGTAGGACTTCATGAATCACTGGGACCAGAATTTACAGTCTTTCAGCTTCCGTGTCTCAATTCCTGTGATATTGTAATTTATAATAAAAAATATATAAATTTGGTCTTCCTCTGTTTCTGACACAGGGCTCCTAATCTTTCTGGTTTCCTAAATAACAAGAGAATTAAGGTGTCTTTTAATGTGTTAATGAGTGACTTTGGAAAGTACCTTAAGGTTGTGGACTAGTTGCCAGAAGAATCAACTATGTATATTCTTATTAGTTTTATCTCCATCTATGTATAAGGTAACCGGATATTGTTGCTAATAATGTTAAGTCATCTTTGTGGAGTTAGATTAAGAAGCTATCTTTAAAACCCTTTTGGCTAGGATCTTTCAGAATATTGAATGCCATTTGGTGATAGAATCGAGAACTCAAAACATAGCACCTACACCCTTTAGCAGGAGTCTACACCATCCAGACAGCTGACTTGGGTCAGGTAATATATGTTTTGCAGGTGAAAAATAATAACTAGAAAATTATAGATCTAACTATTACAGCATCCAAACCTTATCTTCCTGCCCTTTATCCTAACTTGGGAATTAGAATTGACGCTTAAAAGCCCTCAAAACTACCAGAAGTTGTACCACCTGGTTGCAGATTAAAACTAACTGTGGACCTTTTAAAATTATCTCTGACTGTCCTTATGCCCTGAAATTACTTTTGTGAAGTGACACCATGCATCTGTATATTCCAAAATCTCTCCCTGTTTCTCTAAAATTCAGAGTTGAGATCCATTAGCTAAAGGACATGGAGCCTTTTTATATCAAAGCTGTCATCAATTTAGATTTAGCACAAGGTTGATGATATTTGACAATTTTTATAATCTTTAATATACAACACATGTTCTTATGGAAATCACTAATTCATCTTTATTTACTGAATTTTACTTTTTAAAATCTCCCTCCAAAATCTGCTATGTGTTTAACTCATTTTATTTATTTATTTCAGACTGCTTGTTATATGCTGAGTGAAGTCCCAAATATTTATCAGAACTGATAAAGTTCTTTGGTAAGTGAGGCAGCAAGGAGCAATCCCACACAAAACAGCCCTCTCTGCCTGTTATAAGCAACACTGCTTTTCTTCTAATAGATTGAAAAGATATATCAAAATACTTTGCCCATAAATTGTCCCTGATTAATATAATGTTGGCATATGGCCAAACTATATTGAGAAACAAATATGAGTGAGAAAATTATTATTCCCCAACCTTGAAAACTTTACAGACTATTGAACACTAAAATAGGGCAATATTTCTTTAAAATAGCTAACAGCAAGTAAAATTAAATAACATATCTTCCATCAGTTCTCAAGAAAAAATAATCTTCTTCATCCATTTACCACTAGGGAATAGTTTAGTTATTGGTTGGCCAAAATGTCTGTTTAGTTTTTTTCCATAAAATAAGACACATTTTTCATTTTCACCAATAACTTTATTGATTTGGATATTTTGAGTATGTCAGCTATCTCCTGCTATTGGCTTCTAGTGGGTAGAGGTCAGGGGTGCTGCTAAACATCTTTTAATGCATAAGACAGCCCCACAGCAAAGAATTATTTGTCCAAAATATTAATAGTATCGAGAAACTTTAAAAACCACTTTTGATGTGTTTGATCAGCCACAGCACCTTCACCATATACTGCTCAAATCTTTTCTTGCATTTCAGTTGCAATGGCTACAAAAAATTCACCAATTTTGATGTTTTTTCCTTAAATGCACCCTAATATGACAGCTGTCACAATGTAATCTAACAAAATTATTTCAAATGAAGTTAAAGACAACTAAACACTACTAGAATCATCATATGAAAAGAAAAATTTTTGGCCAACCCAATACATTTCCATTAAAGCTGTCCTTTCCAAGCTTATAATATTTGAAAAATCTCTCTATCCCCCAAACTAGGTATCTTCTTGGAGTTTTAACATATATGCTTATGGATATAGGAATAAATGAGATTTCATTCCTGATTCCACTCTTTTCCAAAGACAATGAAATAGTATTTTTAGATTCCAAACACTGGAAAACTTATCAGTTTTTTATTTCAATTGAGATTCATTTTTAAGTAATGAAATATATAGGTTTTGTGTTCAGTTTGATGAGATTGACAATTACATAGCTCTACTTAACTACCATGTGAAACAAAATGTAGACTATTTGTTTCACCTCAGAATATTCCTCAATGTCACTTTATAGTTACTTTTCCCACCATGGTCCACCTAGTGGCAGCTACTTACTAATGTTTATCATCAATCTTTAGTTTTATTTGTTTTCTCATATTTGGCTTTTTTCATTAAAAATTATGATTGGAGGTCTTCAAGTTCAGCCATTAGAAGTTATTCTTTTGTATTGCTGAATAGTATTTCATTGTATGGTTGAACAATATCTAATTTATCCACTCCCCTGTTAAAGAACACTTGTTTTAATTTGTTTGTTTTTGCAGTTGCTATGCTTATGAATAATGCTGCTATGAGTATACTTGTAAAGTCTTTTTATGAGCATGTATTTTCATGAAGATTAATTTTTGGAGTGAAGTATAAATCTATGTTCAGAAGAAAGTGTGAAAGACTTATCTACAGTGTAGTATCACTTTTGCATTCCTAGCTGTGGTATATGAAGATTCCATTTGCTCTACATCCTCATCAACATTTGCTGTTGAATCCTGTTTATCTGAGCCCTGGCATTGGGTGTGATGGCAGGGAAAGTTTAGAAAGCACTATAATGTGCTGTGCTTCTGTGTCTCCATTCAGATATTTTTTGTGTAGGCTTCCCCCCCGCCCCCCCAGTAGCTTTGTCTATCAGAATTGGAACACAGTAGAATGTAGCAAATAAATGTATTAATTAGATTGATTATTATTTAAACAATGTTCATTACTTCTGGTAGTAATGAACATATTACCTATTTTTATATTACATATTTTTATGCATAGCTATCATTTTCAAAATTTCTTATACTACATGAGTGGGATATAAATATTTCTGAGTTTGTCATGTGGATATGCATTTTTCCCCTCTGTCTACAGCTTGTATTTAATTGCTTGTCTCAATTGTGTGAATCAAAGTGTTAAAATGAGTATACATTTTCAAAGCTGAAATGAGCAATTTGAAAATATTTCTTTGCTTTTACCACACAGGACACTAATTCACTAATGATAAAAACTGAAGCAAATTACTGTCAAAGCCTGTTCAGCACCCCCAGTGGACACAATTTTGGTCTGCGGAGAATTCACAGGTCTGCTATAAAAGACTTCTCCCTTTGTTCACTGACATTGCTTGCCTCCATCTTCTGTTCCACACTGTAGTATTTTCTTAATGACCTCAACTGCAGAATGTCTGCTTTGGGAAGTTGTTTTTCCTTGTTTTTCTAGTGTGTTTTGTATATCACATGTGGCCTTTTTCCCAATGGTTCCAGAATTTACTTATATATTTTCCCTTTTATTCTGTTCTCTAAGGTCCAAATCCAATTCCAGGATACACCTTTGTCTAGCCATTCCTCCTGTGAATAAATCCTGGGTTACAGAGTACTCATTCTTGCTTGACTGGTGAAATGTGGAGGTTTTAATCTGAAGTCTGGGATCTGTATTTCTCTGATTATCCACATCATGAATGGCAAGCAAGATGATCTTGATATTCCTTAATCACAGCAGTACTCTCCATCTACAGGTTTCCCAAATATAGGTGAGGGTACTACTTACTAAAAATGACTTCATTTATCATCACAACCATTGTACCCACTACGTGAAAGAGGACTGGAGATCATTGAGACTACTATGGACCACCTGAACCAATGTTCAACTGAGACTATCTTCATGCAGTTGACACAGAAAAACACGTCAAGTTCATGATGCCATCAGTTTCTATAAAAGTTATCCATTAGGACTTATGCTCACATTGTCAATATGACAGTGAGTAGGTTCAAGCATTCTTTCTGTGACAATTTATATCATTCTCCTTTAACATTTTACTGAAATATACATACTTAAACATGCACTGATGTTAAATGTATGGCTCAAAACATTTTCACACAGTAAACACATTGTGTAACTGCCAACAATTCAATAAATTGAGTATTTTCATGAAGCCAGCAATGTTCTTCTCATGCTGTCTAGTCAACACTTCCCCAAAAAGATTATCCTCAACTGACTGGAACACCACCCATTTGATTTGCTTCTTTTCTGAACTTTAAATAAAAAAAAGTCACAATATATCAAGCTCTTTTTAGTTAAAATTGGTTTTGTAATTCATCCATGTTTTTGGTAGAGTAGTAATTAGTTACTCCTCAATTCTGTACAGGTTAGCAGAGATTAGAGACCTTTTCTGTAAAAGCTCAGATACGAAATGTTTATGCTTTGTGAGCCATGCAGGTTCTTTTATAAATACTTAACTGTGCCGTTGTGGCACAAAAACAGCCATAGACCATATATAAAGAGAAGGGTGTTCTAATAAAATTTTATTTACATAAACAGAAAGCAGGCTGGATTGGGCCTTTGATTTTAGTTTGATGACTGGTCATTTCCCTTGAACAGGAACTGGCAGATCCTCTAAAAGCCCTGATCCCTGAACTACCATGGCAGTCATTTGTCTGAGTGATGAGATGTATGAGCTTAAAAAAAAAGAAGCTGAGGCATGCACCAGAGACAGGGACCAAAAAGAAAGAAGTCATTCCTTCTAGGTATATCTTGCCAGGGTCTAAATTGACTTTGAAGACTGCTAAAAAAGTAAATACACTGAGGGCACTGTCAACTTATAAGTAGTCCATAAAAAATTCTTTATAGAGAGTTGTGGAAATATAAAAGATCTATTAACATACTGATGGCATATTTCACAGATGTGGAACAAATATTTCAAAAATTTATATGGAACAAAAAATTACCCTGAATAGCCTGAGCAATCTTCAGAAATAAGAACAAAGTAGGAGGGATCACAACAGCTGATATCAAACTCTACTACAAGACCACTATAATCAAAACAGTCCGGTACTGATATAAGAACAGACACATAGATCAATGGAACCGAATAGGGAGCCCTGAAATAGCCCTATGTCTCCATGGTCAATTAATATTTGATAAAGGAGGCAGGAGCATAAAATGGAGTAAAGATAGCCTCTTCAATAAATGGTGTTGGGAGATCTGGACACATACATGCAAAAAAAAAAATGAAACTAGACCACAAACTTACACCATACACAAAAATAAACTCCAGATGGATAAAAGACTTAAATATAAGTTGTGACACCATAATAGTCCTAGAGAAAAACATAGGCAGTAAAATTTCAGTTATTTATGTAGCAATATTTTCACCAATGTATCTCCTAGGGCAAGAGAAATAAGGAAAAATAAATAAATGGGACTACATCAAACTAAAAATCTTCTTCGTGGCTAAAGAAGATACCATCAAAATTAAGAGAGATCCAACCATTCGGGAAAACATATTTGCCAATGATATCTTGGACAGGGTTTGATTTCCAAAATATATCAAGAATTCATTTCATATTTAACTTCTAAGTACATCAAAGTATTGAATGACATGTGAAAAACACTAAATAGAACTCATCATTACTATCTTCCCGTTTTATGAATAAATTAGCAAGACAATTATTCAAATTAACTTTCACAAATTAATATCAAAGGAATAGTCTGTTCCTAATAATAGGTTAAGGCATTGCAAAGTAAGCTACAAAGGCCTTTTTAAAAAATAATTGGTATCATCTACTGTATACTTAGAAATAGGTGTTTATGAATATATTTCTTTGGAAATATACTGAATCAAATGTAAAAAGTTGCTTGGTTTGCATTATAAATTATTTTCTTTTTTTTAAATAATTATGAAGCATATACATTATATGAATGAATATGAATGAGTTAATGGTTACCATCAGTTGGCAAAATAAAACATATTAAATGTTATAAAATATAAGTAGACAATACAATAAGATATCAATAAAAGCAGGTTGTAAAATTAGTCCTTTACTCTAAAAGCTATAAATTATAAAATAATTTAAGAAATACAATTTTCAATGCAACCATATTTATTAGTAAATATCATATATTTTATTTCTCTATAATGTAATCTGCTAAAGTACTTAGACAATTTTTATTGTCATAAGTGGTTTAATAAATGTTAAACTAACATATTTATAGAACTCTATTGCTAAATCAAGTTGGTTAATATGTGGACTAAATCCCAATATCAAACAGAGTTTCCTATTTTTTTAGTCCCCTTACAAGAATATTAAATTGATGCTGCTTTACTATTTATGCAATTTTAATTCAGCTGTAACAACTATACTCTCTTAAAATTACTTTGGTTCCAAGACATTATTCCTAAATTGTTGTAGACTGGCATTTTGAGCTGAGCAGTTCTTCGCAAGTGCTACAAGTGCTTACAACGAAAACATAGAACAGAACCTGAGGTGAAATATTACTCTGGTAGGTCAGTGTCTAAGAACCTCAAGTTGATTGCTGAATTAGAGAAGAAAATGGTGCGTTACAAATGGTAACATTTCAGGTGCCCCTGGACTTGCGTTTCCTACTAAAGAAGCCTCAGAGCATTTAGGAGAAACCCCTCAAAGTATGTTCTGGGCCCACCCAACATTATCTTTGAATTAAATTAATTAACTTAATTTTTTGTCTCATGCATATCTTTAAGCACTTAATTCTTAACATTGTATTCTACTAATGGAATAGAAACCAAGGATTCTTTTGTTTATTTATGCATTTCAGAAATATTTATCCAGGTATACAAGACCATGGATAACTACCTTTAACTCTATAATTAATTCTCCAAGCAATAGATATAAACAATATATGTCTGAAAAACATGCTTTTGCTTTTTGTTTCATTATTTAAAAAGGGAGCAATTCTTTACTTTTTTAGAAATGTACTGGCTAGTTTTAGATCATAGAGTTTACTGACACTGATCCATCGTAGCATTCAATTATTAATTTTCTGTCAAAGCGAAAGAACATCTTTATCAGGCTAGCAGTGAAACTAAGGTTCAGATTAGATGAAAATACTGAAATTTGATTTTTAAAATAAAATATGATTTAAGTTGAGAAAAGAGAGATGTACCATATTTTTGGAAAAAATGTTACACTTAAGTATGTAAAGAACATGCATAAAACTTTTAAAAAGTCATTTCACAGAAGGTTAAAATACAGCATCTTTTCTGTAAAGAGTATGAGTCAGTCCTAGATCTGTTTTTTCAAACAGCTGATATGCCTGCTAGTAAAGACTGAAGTAAGCCAACTTCTGCTTTAGCTTCCAGGATAAATCTTAGAGAATAATCCCCCAACTTGAAACCCTGCATTTTAAGAACAGGATGCAACAAAGAACAATGATTATGATTCAAAACTTTAAAAAAGAAAACAAACTAATAATAAAGATAAAATAATTTTTAATCTTGAAATCAAATAAAGAAAAGATAAACAAACTCAAATTATGGATTAAACAAAATGCATAATTATTTTTGGTCACCAAAGATACGCTTGGGTAAAAATAGGTAAGATTCAACTAATTATCATTTGTAGGAATTTTTATTTCAGAAAATGTATATTTAAATAAAACTAACAACTTTTCTTCATAGTTAAATATATTTATCTTACTAAGCTAGTTCATTTAGTGGCAGAAATTTTATCTTATCAATGCAAATAAGTTAGTAAATTCTGAGATTTTTTCAATGAATTACGGATTTCCTATTCCTTTTATTTCCTTGAGTTTGAATGAAGATCTGGATATAAAAGGGCAACTGATAATTAATCACAGTCTTCTTTCAATGCTGGATTTGATTGTCATTCCTATTCAGCCTTCTTATTTCCATACAAGTCACTCTGCCTCTCCTTATCCCGGATATGACTCTACTTAGATTCCTGTGATCCTCTCTTAGATATTTCCATGTTCCTTTAACAGAAATCTTTAGGACAATCTAAACACTCCAAGTCAAGATCAGCTTATAAAGTGTTTCAGATCCTTTCCATGTCATGGAGTCAGATATATAGTTCTAGTCTGCTATTGCTGTACAGGGACTCTGAGAAAGAGATAAGTGTCTCCCAGGTTTTACATTAAAAATAGCAGCTATTTTATGTTTGTTTGTTTTGTTATTATTTGCTTGTTTGTTTATTTTCTGTACAAATACATCCTAAGACTTAACTGGGAATCTAACTTTCCTCTATTCCAAGTTGCAGAATAATGAGCAGAGTTTTCAGGAAACAGAATGTTTTTCCTCAGGAATAACAATACCTGTTGTAAATCAACCTTTCTTCCCCAACCCCCCAGTCAATGTTATCATTTTATTTCTCCCTTTGTAATAAAATAGAACCTTACATCATTTTAACAAATATTTGTTTTTATGTCATAAATTTTAAGGATAAAATCATTCAGGTATTTCTCTTTCTAATAATTAGATAGCAGGCCATAATAACTCAAATATAAAAAAATAAGTAAGTAAATAATAAATAACAGATTAGCAAGTTGAATCCAGTAATATGGGAAAAATGGAGGGTAGGAGGAGGGTGTAATATATGGTGAACAAGTGATTTTTCCCCCAGAGATGCAAGTTAAAAAATATTTGGAATTCAATTATGTAACTCACTACATTAACAGAATTAGAAAGAAAATAAAGGACAGGTATCCATAGAGGCAGATAAAGCAATTGAAAAACCCAACACCCTCAATGACAAAAAAATAAAAGTCTTAGCAAACTTGAATCAGAAGGAAATGTCTTCAGTCTGATAAATGACATCTAAAAAATGGTATAGTTAATTATTGATAATTGGTGAATTATTAAACAATTTAAATCCTCCCTGAGTTAGGAGCTGCTAGTGATGTCCACTCTTACTTGTCCTATTCAATGTTACAAAGAGATCGTGGTCAGAAGTACAATGACAAAAAGTTATTAAAACACATAATGGGAAAGAAAGACATTAATCTGTCTTCATATAGCGTAATGGTTCACTTAAAATCCAAAGGGTTTACAGACTTTGAGGTCAAGATTTGAAATCATTAATATTTCTGTATATAAGCAACAACGAATTGGGAAATGCAACTTAAGAATTCTATTCACTTTGGCATCAAAGTCATTAAAAAGTTATATGCTTGGCTAGTTATGCCAAAATACAAATAACTTTATTAAAAGAAACTAAAAATAAAAATATGTCAATAGTTTGGAACAATACTCTTTATATGTCAATTTCCTAAAATTGAACTGTAGATTAAATTTCAATCAAAACAGCCATAAGCTCTTTTGTAGAAATGGAGAAGCTGACTACTTACATAGGAATGCAAATGACCTATAACAATAAAAATCTGGTAAAAGAAAAACAATAGGTCTCACACGACATGACTTCAAGACTTCTATAAAACTGCAATAATCAAGATATTGTGGTATTAATAAAAAGATAGACTATTAAATGAAACAAAATAATTAAAAAATATATCCATATATATACTTCTACATGATTACTTAAGCAGAATTTCATGTATACTTAGATAAATAACTCCGATTTGTATGTAGAGTAGTACATGGTGTCAGTTTCACCTTAATACATGAGATGGAATGAAAACTAACTTTAAATGGTTAAAGTTCTGTGCATTTGGCTGAAAAGAATCTAAATTATGTTGAGAGTTCAGCTAAACTACACCATACTATTGCTGCTTCTAAATCCATTTTGTGAGGCTAAATAGCCTACAGGGTCTTTGAACTGACACTAGCCCCTTTCTCTGTCCATGGGCTGGATAATAGCTCACAGGCTGACAAGTGAATCTAAATTTCTGATAAGACTTGCCCACCTGCTCTTGTGATAAGCATTGTGCTCACATCCCAGAGCCTCCCTTTTGTGCTCCCTTTTACATAAGAACCTGCAGGCTTAACAAAATCCTTACTGTTTTTGGTTTGAGTTTACCAATTTGGCCTAAGCCAAGAACCCGGAAGGACTCCACCAGCCAGCGGACTCTAATACTTCCTGCACCCAGCCTTGACCTTTCTATTGCTCTTTGAGGTATGACTGTATTTTCTCTTGGATGTATGAGTAATGAACTTCTCCATTTCACTTACCCTTATGGTCTTTTGTTGAACCACTGGCTCACCATCTGACACCCCTAGGCTCTACTTAACAAATGTTAATTTAACAAAGTCACAACAAATTATCATTTAATAAAACAAATTACTTTAATGTCTTAATTTAAGCAATTGATATACCTAATTATTTTTTCCATGCCTATTCAGCTATGTGTTTTTATATCAACTATCTATAAATAGGACATTCTTGGGGAAAAATTCAAACAAACAAACATAAGCAACAAAAAGAAACCAATCAACTTATAAACAGGTAAAATAAATTAGCTGTATTGAGTTAGGGGATTTTAATTAAAAAATGGGCAAAGAACCTGAACAAACACTCTCCAAGGAGGACATGAAGAGGGCCCATAAGCATATGAAAGAATGCTCAACATCACTAGCCATCAGAGAAATGCAAATTAAAACCACATTGCCCTGGCTGGCGTAGCTTAGTGGATTGAGCATGGGCTTTGAACCAAAGTGTCACAGGTTCAATTCCCAGTCAGGGTACATGTCTGGGTTGCAGGCCATGACCCACAGCAATCTAAAAAAATAAATAAATAAAATATTTAAAAAAAACTTTAAACACACACACACACACACAAAACATGTTAAGATACCACCTCACACTGATCCAAATGGCCATCATTAACAAATCATCAAACAAGTGCTGATGAGGTTGTGGAGAAAAGGACCTGTGTTTAAACCCTCCAAGGCTAGGCAGGTCCGTTGTATTCATGTAGACAGAATAGTATTCATGGAGCAGTTGGGATGCCTAGCATGTGTTTTTTTCTAGCCACTCACGCTGCAAGCTGTGTGTCTATCTGCATGTCTCAAGTCATGGCCCTTGGCCCCCAGTGTGGCACCGTAGTGGCACCTGTCCCCTTTCATGTCTCATCATCATCACCACCAGCAGGGAGTCCCTACCTATTTCAATGCTAGAGGGGAACAAAGCCAGCAAGATGCCAAAAATTGTGAAACATAATTCTGTACATGCTGGCCCACTATATGTTATGGGAACAATTTATCAAAACCAGTCACAAGGCTATGGGAATACTGCTTCCTTTACTTACCCAGGCACCTGGGTGAGGAGGCCAGATTTCCTCCACCTACTCTACAGGACCCTAGTGCACTGTTGGTGGGAATGCAGGCTGGTGCAGCCACTCTGGAAAACATTATGGAGTTTCCTCAGAAAACTAAAAATAGAACTGCTTTTTGACCCAGCAATTCCACTGCTGGTATTATATCTTAAGAGCCCTGAAACACCGATCCAAAAGAACATATGCATCCCAATGTTCATAGCAGTATTATTTACAATAGCCAAGTGCTGGAAACAGCCTAAGTGCCCATCAGTAAATGAATGGATCAAAAAATTGAGGTACATTTACACAATGGAATACTATGAAGCAGAAAGAAAGAAGGAACTCCTGCACTTCATAGCAGCATGGATGGAACTGGAGAGCATTATGCTAAGTGAAATTAGCCAGGTGGAGAAAGGCAAATACTGTATAATCTCACCTATAAGTGGAACCAAATGAACAACACAAACTAATGAACAGAATAGAACCAGAGTCATGGAAACGAGGAACAGACTGACAAGGACCAGAGGGAATGGAGGAGGAGGATAAGGGAGGAAAGAAGGGGAAGGGCCTAGTTAAAGAACAAGTATAAAAAACCCATGGACATGGACAATAGGGTGGGAATTGACTGTTGGGGAGGCAGGGGAAAGTAATGGGGGGAAATTGGGACAACTCTAATAGAACAATAATAAAAAATAAAAATAAAAATTATTTAAAGTTAGCAGTTTTAGTTCTTATCCTGGCTCTTACACAAAGTAGCTACTAGATTTTTTAAAATAATTTTTTATATTATGCTATTACAGTCTTCCTAATTTTCCCCCTTTATCCTCCCTCTACTCTGTCCCCCAACCCTCCAGCATTCCTCCAGCTTAGTTCATGTCCATAGGTTGCACATATAAGTTCTTTGAGTCCTCTGTTTCCTATACCATATTTTATCTCTCCCCATCTATTTTATGCCTACTAATTGTGCTTCTTCTTCCATGTACCTTTCCCCCTCATTCCTCCCTTCCCTCTCCCCACTGAACTCCCTCTGTGTGATGCCCATTTCTCTGATTATGTTCCTGTTTTAGCTGTTTGCTTAGTTTTTGTTTTCATTGTTTTTTTTTCTTTTAGGTTCATTTGTTGATAGTTATGATAGTTTGTTGTCATTTTATTGTTCATATTTTTGACCTTCTTTTTTCTTAGATAAGTCCCTTTAACATTTCATATATTAAGGGCTTGCTGATGATGCACTCCTTTAACTTGACCTTATCTGGGAAGCATTCTATCTGCCCTTCCATTCTAAATGAAAGCTTTGCCAAATAGAGTAATCTTGGATGTAGGTCCTTGCCTTTCATGATTTCAAATACTTCTTTCCAGCCCCTTCTTGCCTATAAGATTTCTTTTGAGAAATGAGCTGATAGCCTTATGGGAACTCCTTTGTAGGTAACCGTCTCCTTTTCTCTTGCTGCTCTTAGGATTTTTTCTTTGTTTTTTTTTAAGATTTTAATTAATTAATTAATTTGTTTGTTTGTTTATTTTTAGAGAGGGAAGGGAGGGAGATAGAGAGAGAGAGAGAGAAACATCAATGTGCAGTTGCTGGGGGTTATGGCCTGCAACCCAGGCATGTAACCTGGCTGGGAATTGAACCTGTGACACTTTGGTTCACAGCCCGTGCTCAATCCACTGAGCTATGCCAGCCAGGGCTTTTTCTTTGTCTTTAATCTTGAGTAACTTAATAATGATGTGCCTTGATGTATTCCCCTTTGGGTCCAACTCTTTTGGGACTCCCTAGGTTTCCTGTACTTCCTGGAAGTCTTTTTCCTTCACCAGGTTGGGGAAGTTTTCCTTCATTATCTGTTTAAATAAGTTTTCAGTTTCTTGCTGTTGCTCTTCTCCTTCTGGTACCCCTATAATTCAGATATGGAACGTTTCTGGTTGTCCCAGAGAGTCCTCAGCATCTCTTCATCTTTCTGGATTCTTATTTCTTCATTCTGATCCAGTTGGATGTTTAGTTCTTCCTTTTGTTCCAAATTGTTGCTTTCAATCCTGGTTTCCTTCTTGTCACTGTTGGTTCCCTGAATATGTTGCTTTATTTCATTTTGGGTATCTTTCATTTTTCAACCAAGCTCAGTCAGTTCTGTGAGCATTTTGATTACTAGGCTTTAAATTCTCTATCAGTTAGGCTGGCAATGTCCTCATTGTTTAGTTCTGAGGTTTTGCTGTGTTCTTTCATTTGGGCCATATTTCTTTGCCTTGGTGCACTAGTCTGGTTGTTCTGGTTGATTTTTTTCTTTAACTCCTTGGTTGTCAGAGTTCCATGCAGTTTGATTTTCTGGTGCTTCTGGTTGTTTATTGATTTTAGATTGGTTGTTACCCTCTCCATTGTGAGAGGAAGCAGAGGGTTTCTACCTATGCCTCCACGTTGGCCAGAACTCCCATAGCTACTGGATTTTAAGCAAGTTAGGATAAAACCCTGGGCCTGAGATTTCTCATTTTCCTAATCAAAATATTGTATGATATACCATTAGGTTATTTTCAAAGATTGCCTTTGCATTTTATCTTGTTATGGACAATTAATAGTAATAGTAACTCTAACAATAACCATCACAAAACAATTGTCATAATTTTAAATTGATGGTATACAAAACATACAGTGATTGCAAAGGTACAGTCAGTTCCTGATATCAAGAGAGCAAACCTGAGAAAAAATTTGAACTACAGGCCAGGTGAGGGAGCAAGTACATAAGAGATACCAACTTTGGGTTACCTGCAATATATATCACGTAGTTTTGCTTGGAAACCCTTTATTTAACATTATCCATCATAGTGTTAATGACCAGCATGCCAACCAACATTTGTCCTTTAAGTAGACTTCGAAACCCATGGATTTTTGACAATGTGGTAGGATCATTCAACTGGAGTCATCCTAAATATACATTTCTTTCTTTAGTCCTTTGCAGATAGAACACTATGCCAGACAATTTGGAGAAGGAAGTAGTATTTTCAGATTATAACAATTTTTTTATTGACTATTTTGGGGAGACATAGGTTAACAAAACTATACAGGTTTCAACTGTACAACACAATAACACATCTGCATACTGCATTGTGCATTAATGACTCAAAGGAAATACTATTTGTACCCCCATTTATCCTCACTTTGCCTTCTGGGTATGTATCTATGAATTATTTTATTTATTTATTTTATTTTGTTTTGTTTTTTGCTTATTTCAGTTTTTCACCCAGCCCTCAGCCCTCTCCCCTCTACAGCTGTCAGTCTGTTCTCTGCATCTATCAGTCTCTTTCTAGTTTGTGTGTTAGTTTATTTTGTTCATTAGATTCCACAGATGAGTGAAATCATATGGTATTTGTCTTTCTTTGACTGACTTATTTCACTTAGCATAATACTCTCCAGATATATCCATAATAACTCTTTTAAGATCTTAGACTATTAATTCAAAACTGTATTTTCTTTTATTTCTTAACTACAGATACATTTTGAGCCATTATTTTTTTAGAAAATAAAATTTATTAAATGTTACAATTTATTCTATGATTCAGTGCATTTTGGTAAAATATTCCATGATGACTGAGTCAGATTTTCTCCCTGAAAGGTAATCTGAAATGTAAGTAGAAAAAAGAAATGAAAAAATGTTAGTACAGTGGGGCCAAATTGTGCAGTTGAAATTTGTTGTTAAATATAATTTGTATGCTGATCGTTATCCAGAATGACTTGCCGTGTTTCCCTTGCACAGTCTGCTGATATGCACATTGAGATATATGGCTAGCCCCCAATAGCCACAATAGAACCAATATGAAAACAAGAAATATTAAGTTTAAGCCTACAAGATTGAAAATATTAGCCCTAGTCATTTAAAAAAATGAAAGAATGTAGAAATAATTAACCTAATTCTGAACTGACAGTCTTAATAACCCTTAATTACTTATAAAAATTTAAATGCTTTTCTTGTTCTAAGGTTTTATAAATTGTGATTACTGCAACACAAACTGTTAAAATTAATAAATTAAATATTCTTATGGTGAGAACACCTTGAGTAAAAAACTCTTGAACATTTTGAGAGTTTATATTTTATTTAGTGGGCTACCAACTTATTTTTAAATTACCTTAAAATTTTAACATACATGATGCATTATAAAATTGAACACCTTAAACCAATATAATTTTATTAACCAATGTCACCCCAATAAATTCACTTAAAATATAAACATTTTAACATGGAATTTGCTCAAAAATGATGCCTTAAAATGACAAAAGAATCAATATAGCATTTTGAAAGGCAATTAATTAAATACTAATTATAATAAATGTTAACTAAGCACCTAGTAATCCTCTCCTAGTTTTAGTCCTAAACTTCAGCCAGCTAATTGTATACCAAAATGAGGTATCCAGTTCATTCTTTAATTCAAGCACTCACTTATCCAAGAGTGCTGTTGTTTTCCAGGAAAATTATTCAAATCAAATTTTTGAAATAAAGTGAATCATAAGGCTAGGCATAAACTAATATGGGATAAAAATCCAGGTAATATGAAACAACACAAATTCCCAAAAATCAAAATATATTTTGGGATGTGCATGCAACCTTCTATGTATAAATTCCACTTAACACACTAGCATCTCTGTTTTCAACATTCTTAACTATTTCAGGGTATAGGTTTAATATTTACCTCATTGACTAGATAAACACCTTTAACAATTTGAACTTTTTAATTTTATTCAATGAACATGACATTGAAAGATTAGAACTGAGCCACAGCATCTTGCTAATCTGAAACTGTGATGCTTACTTTGGTGATGATAATTTAAATTTGCTTGAGCTCAGAAAAACAGCATTTTTACCACAAACTTTCATGGAGGTATTCTTTACTTTAAGCAAAGATAACATGCATAGTTTCAGTCAAGCTTTTCAATATTTCCTGTAATTTGAGTAAATAGATGTCTAATAAAAGATATGTGTGTAAATATGGAGTTTAATTTCAAATTGCACTGCTTGATTGACTTGGAACATTCATATGATCACATGTTCAGAAATTTCTGATTAGCTCATATGAGAGCTTTTGACCTGTGAAACTTATTAAAGAAAAAGTGGATCTTGTGGCACAAAGTGGTAGATTTAATTAATATTCTTATGATGGTCATAGGCTTAATCACATTTATAATTTAACATTAAGAAATCTTGTGTTGGCTTTTATCAAGATGGTTACAGTTAAAACACAGAGAATAGTCATTCATGCAATGTTTGCTTAGTAATATTTAACAAGCTCACTTTTTTCTTTTTAAATTTCCATCAGACATTTGGATTTCTTCCAAGAACAAAAAGCACAAGTCACTTTAAATGTAATGATGAGAAATAAATGTATTCTTTATTATTGTAGCCCTTATTATATCAGCTAAATTTATTCATTATGAATAGTGAATATATGAACAAACAAAACTTCATATATGCCTAAATTGATATTTAACTAATCAAAAGACTAAATGCATAAAGAAAATTGTATGCCATACATCAAGTACATACTAACTAGTAAGACATTCTGTTGGGTACCTAATATCCATTATGTTTAATTCTCACAGCAATTCTATAAGGTTAATGAGAAATTTCTCTTCACTTATAAGCAAACTGCTTGAGCAGTTTTCAATAGACACTTGTTTGATCCCACAGCTAACATGAAGGAGAACCTGAAAAAAAAACAAGTACTTTGACCCTGAATCCTGTTCATTCCCTAATGCCAGGTTTCTATCCAGTGATAAATGTCAAAAGCAACTGATGAACTGTTTCACATGTTTAATCTTGCTTTACTGAGAACAAGATTTCCAAAGTCCAGTAAGTGTTTGCAGAAATCAAACACTAAATTTTGATTTTGCCTAATGACATGAGTTCAGTTCCCCTGACCCTTCTTTCCTTAGCAGTATGAAAATTATGCACAGCGACGATGAGCTCCAAAATTACTATTTTCAGGATTCTTCATTTGGCTACAAGTTACTAAATGTAAAGTCATTTTTTAAAAAATTTCCAACTATATTACATAGCACTACCCCTCCTCAAAATGACCTTGATAGGAAACAATTATATTAACAAATTCATCTTACCTTTTTTGTCTTCTAAACTTTCTATTCAGTTGCTTCTGTTTTAAACTTTGTGAACAGGGTTTTGGCTTTTTTGATGGGGGAATTTGGGTAATGAGAAGAGAATTGAGAAAATGTGCTGGTATATTATACAGAGAAAAGAGCAAGGAAAGATGAGCTAGAAATTCTTGGTACGGGAGGCATGGGATGGATCAAGTTGGCAGGGGTAAGATTAGTGTTGAGATTCCTGTGAGATCACAGCCTGTAACACAGATTTTCTAGACACTGGACAGTGAAAATCTTAGCTATCTGGAAAGAGAAAAAGAATTTGTGAGTTGAGATCAAAGGAAATCCTATGATCTTTAGAAATCCTACAGATTGCCTCTTTTGGCTCTGAGTCACAGGAACCCAGGCATAACTGTTTGATAGGCTGAGAAATTGTTCATTTCCCAGTGGCAATGCTAACCCTATCTTTGCATATCTGAACTTGTCGACCATTACTGAGAGAGCCTGTTTAAAGTCAGCTATGTAAGATCTCTGTTAGGGAGCAGAGAAAGCCTGCATCTCAAAACCCAGAAGGGAGAGTTTGTATCTGCTGATTATTACTGCCAATCACCAAGCATACAAAAGATGAAGACAAGTTACCTCACAGACAAAGGAAAAAGGGAGTAGTCAAATCTATCTGACTGTTCTGAATCAGTTCTATGAGTGAAAAGTAGTAGAAATGTTTGAATCACTGCTCAAATTTCTGTAGCTGTTGAAAGGCAGTGACCTCATCAGCAGAGAGCTGTAATACTATTCAGGTCAGAGCTGATACTTACTCAATATCTATTAAAGTTAAGAAAATAAATATTACTATGATGAGAACACTTTGAAGTAAAAAAAGGTTTTCAACCTTTTGAAAGTTTATATTTTATTTGATTGACTATTGAATTATTTTTTCTATAAAAATTCACCAACAAATATTCTTAGAACATAATGCTCAAATGAGTAGATAATGACATTTTGAAAGACAAGTAATTAAATAATAAATTATAGATAAGTATTAACTTTATAGACTTAAGACACTTTGTTGAATATTTCTTCTCTTTAGGACATCCAAACATTTTGTTTACTAACTGGTTTAAGAAAAAACTTTTATGACAATGAATGTACAGGTTAAACTAAATGAGACAAACAAATGTATAATAGTAAAAATGAAGGGAATTTCTTCTGGTACCTAATTTTTAAAGTTGCCCTAAATAAGTATTTTAATCCTTAATATAGGACATTTTGTTAGCTCCTCTGAAGTCAAAGTTATTAATTTTGGACACCTGGATTCAGAACTGGACCCTTAGATAACACTCCTGACATGTAGCAGTTGGAGAGCAAGCTCCGCCGTCTTAGAAATAAGTCAAGCAGTCAGTGGTGCAGATATGCCAGAGCTGCAATGTTTGCCTCATTTAGTTTGGCCTGTTCATTCACCATCACACAAGTGATTACCAAAACATGGTATTCAGTCATTTTCAGAGGAGATATATAGATATGGATTTTGAACTACCTGATAAAATGGGAATATCATATTAGCCTAATTCTCAAGGCTGGTAAGAATAAAATATAAGAAGATCTTCCATGAAAAACCCCTAAAAGCACAAGCTTTAGAAAATGGTCAATAGAAATAATTCTCATTTTGCTGAAAGGATTATAAATTACAGCAAACAAAACCATGTTTTTAGTGCATTAAAAGAACATGAACACTCCAGTTCATTAGATGTCCTGTATTCAACAAATTAATTGGGATAACAACTTCAGAAAAAATAATAGTATGCTGAAAATTATTTTATTTCCTTTTATTTCTGCTTCAAAGACCCACGCTGGGGAGAAAAATGTGTTCTAAACACAAGATGGTTAATTATGAAGATTGTTCTGCTCCAAGATCAGAGCAAAACCTTAATTATAGTAGCAGCAAGAAGGATAGTCCCTTCAGTTGCCAGTTCAAAACCTGCATCAGCAGGAAATTTTGTTGAGTATTAAGTAGATTGTGACTTCACTGATTTATCTTATTATTTTGTTTTTGGACAGAAAGAAAAGTAAGAGTCATAAAAATGTATGTCTAATGACATTGGTTCAACTGACAAGTTGCTACTGAAGCATTTTGTAGACTAAAACAGTTATACAAATGTGCTTGGTCCTAAAACATGTCTCTGTTGTATCTCTCAGACTCCAATAATATTCTAAAGCAAAAGAAGCTTGTCTCCTGGGAGAAAACACGGTTATACCGAGTCAATTTTCAAGGTGCTCATCATGTTCTCTGCTCATCACTGCACACTTTTTTATTTTCATGGATATCAATTTATTGAAGTAGGAGGTTAGTGGGAAAAAATTCCTTTATTGAAAGACAACCAAGGGTTGCATCTCGAGGCCCAAGCTGGAGCTCAGGGCAGCATCTCCCCAGACTCAGTCTGGGGCAATCTCTGTGCCTCTTGGGCTCAGGCTCAGGTTGTTCTCCTCGGTGGCCATGCTCGGCCTCCTCCGGGGTCCCTGTTTGGAGACCCCCTCTGGACCCCAGATGGGGTAGTCTACCATAGTTTCATGAGAAAGTTTTTTTTTATCTGACCAGAAGTGAAATCAGATATTTACAAAACAAACTTCAGGATTTCAGAATATTTATTTTATGACATGCAACATGTATCATAGGGACAAAAATGTCACATTATAAAAAAAGTCTGCCATCTCTCTCTCTCATCATAAAGAGAGAAAAATGTTAAAAGAGAGCAAGTGAATACATATCATTGAGAAAGTGTCTTCAATGACGTAGACTCCACAACACCTAATTTTGTCATTACGTTTTACTAGTATTTACTATAGCCTTCAGTTTATTCACAGCTATTGTATCAGTTTGGTGGGACCACGTTATGTGATAGGCTACTGCATTTACCTTTGCAACACCATGGTCAGTGATGTCATGTCAGAATATTTACATTACAAAAATTAACAAATGGTGTAAATCAGGGCTTAATTTAGTGTGTTTTTGGTTGTCCAGATTTTCAAAAGGGACTGTAATGCAGATTAAATTTAAGTGTGTGTCATGTCTATAACTGTTGCATTGTATCACAAAATTTTAAGAAAATGTCCTTCCAGCATTCAAAAACTATCTTTTAATTTGGTAAAGAATGTGTTTCCACTTATGGGTGTATTTTCGAGTACCTTGGAAGACCCTTTGCTGGACTTCACTCTGCAAAGTTAGCTTGATGTAGAAGATCCCGCTGGAGCTCGTCTACTCCATGCCTACCACAGTCCTATACGAATTGAAATCTGTCTCAAAACTCTGACCCACTTTCTTCCAGTTATTTCATTGTACTGTTGAAGAACAAGAGCTGAAATGATGACAGGGCTGGCTGTAGCATCTTTCAAAGAGAACCGCTTTGAATTGGCTGAGGTCCACAGCCAGAGAACCTCCAAACTTTGATTTTAGCTACTGAGCACTTTTTCTTTCAACATTGGGCCTTAGCCACAATTCTGGTATGACTGAGAAAAAAATGCTCTGAACATAATCTATGATTGGTATTAATATTTCCAAATTCTTCTGACTGGATATATTAATTTTCCTCTTTTTTAGTACCTCAAAGATCACAAATTACCTGATGCTATTCTACTCTCCTGCTGTCCATGGTATATACAATGCATAAAAGCTGTATTTCTTAAAAGGCACTTCTAATCATGGTCTGTACTAGCACTATGATTTGTGCATTATTAAAAATTTATAATAATAATCTGATTTTAACTCTTTTGTGTTTTTTACTGATGTTTACTCATCTACCTGACTCCTTAACATTATTTCTTAACATTTTAATGGCTCTCTTAAAATGTATGTAGTGTTATTCATTAATCAAAATGCATATAGCCCATCTGATGTACCATATTCTGACCTAGCAAATACAAAATAAATGATAAGTAGGATAATAGCTTTCCCTATTTTACAGTATTTTCTCTACAGTTCTAGAGACTGTTAGATTAATGATGTTAGCACTGTTTCAGAGAATGCTGTTATTAAATAGCAAAATGATAATGAAAGATTTTTAACAGAGCATTAAAATGAGAAACTTACAGCCAACATAATTATTAATGTTCAAGGATAAATGCAAATATTACTTTGTTAATTGTATTTCTCTTAGCATTATTATTAAATATAGCTTATCTGATTTAATTTCAAGCAAATGAAAAATCCAAGAACTTCTTAATAATTAGCACTTGCATTCTATCATTTACATATAGCAGATCAGATGTTTATCTCTCTTCACTCTGTTAACATAAATTAATAAAGAATATTTCTGAAAAATATGGACTTTCAGAAATGTTAAATCATTGTGAAAATGCTGTACTATAAATCAAATTCTGAAACAAGGCAGCAAATCTGAATTATGTTCTTCATAAGTAGGAAAAAGACCCAGTGACAAAAGGGCAAAGTGTATAGAAGGGAGCTTTCTAAATAATGCTGGTAATATGAGCAATTGTGGAACACTAAAATACTTGTTGTTAATCTGAATGTAATGTAATCAAGAATATGTTGAACAGAGTCAGATAGACTGGAGTTTTTATCTAGTTATATCCCATGCAGAACTGAGCATTGCTTAAGGTATTTGGAGTCCCTGAATTCTTACTTTATTATATATGTCTTACACAATTCAAAGGGATTCTCTGAGGATCCAAGGCACAAATTTATGTAGAATGCCATGTACTATAAAAATATTGCATGTGGAGGAAAGGAAACCCTTGTGCACTGCTGGTGGGACTGTAAATCAATACAGCCACTATGGACAAGTGTATGGGGATTGCTATTACACTTTGGAGTATTTATCCTAGCAAGCCAAAACACTAATTCAAAAAGATGTATGCATCCTTGTGTTCACTGCAGTGTTATTTACAATATCCAAGAAATGAAAGTAACCTGTGTCCATCAATGGACAAATGGATAAAGAAGATGTGGTACATATATATGATTGAATATTACTCAGCCATAAAAAAGAATGAAGTCTTACCATTTGCAACAGTAGCAAATAGGCCTAGAGGGTATTAGGCTAAGGAAAATAAATCAGATAGAAAAAAAGAAATACCATATGATTCACTTATGTGTGAAATATAAAAACAAACAAACAAAACAGAAATAAACTCATAGATATAGAGAATAAAGTGATAGTTGACAGATTGGAGGAGAGCTTGAAAGATGGGTGAAAGAATGGAAGTGATTAAGAAGTACCTGTCACCAGTTATAAAATTAGTCATGGGAATGTAAGGTGCAGAATAGGAAATACAGTCAACAGTATTATAATAATTATGTATGGTGTCAGATGGGTATGAACATAATCAGGGTAATCACTTTGTAAGTTATACAAATGTCTATAAGTGTCTTATCCATATTAAACTAATATAATTTTATATGTAAACTATAACTAAAAGTAAATTTTACAAAATTATGCTGTGCAAAATATTATTATCAAGTGTGGATTTTTTGTCATTTATCACATGGACAATATGAACTAAATATCTATCTATTTAATTTATTTAGAGTACCAGTTGGATATTACCAATATAATTAAATCACTTCACTTGAAGCTAATTACCTTATTCTGTAAAATGTAAAGGAAGCACAGCTTTATTCACTGCAGAACAACTATGTGGCTGTCAAGGACCTTAGCTCTGAGCACAACTTGAAAATTTTCAGGAGCCAATAAGCACTTCTTTCCTGCTAAAATTCCTAACTGATGTGTCTACCTAAGACAATACTCCATTTTTTTTGCTTCACCTAACAGTCCTACAATTATCATCATATCTAATCCATGTCCTTAATTTTTCATTATGTCTATAATGACATTAACTGATACAGCAAATAAACCAAACAAACAAACCCCCTCTAAATTAGAACTGTGTAGTCCTTCCCATTAAACAACCTAAGTCAGAAAGGGTCGGCAGCCCACAGTAGTAATGTAACAAAATGTATGGAATGTATTTTTTCTTTGGTGGAAATGTGTTATTTTTTAAAAATCTAACTGATACTTTAATCATATCATACATTTAAGAGCCATTGAAAAGTATGTGTATAGTAAAGATATATCCATAAATTTCCTTTTAAATGATCATTATTTTTGCTGGTAAATATTACAAATGAATACAAATAATTTACAAGTCTTTACCCTATCTGAGCATTAATTTCCTCATGTCAGGAATTTTCCACACAAATTTGTAAGGCACAGCCATAATGTCTCAAAAAATAGCAATATATTTGTCAAACAAATGAGTATATTATACACCAGTGGCTCATTTTTCTAGGTATTTGCTAATTTATGAGTGACCCTGTAAAGACAAATTATTATTCTTAAGTAACATAAATTATATTAAATTATAAAACTAGTGAGATTCATAAGCAAAATAAGTTCTTAAAGTATTAAATGCAAAGAAAGAAAACTATATGGGTCAGAGAACAGGAATAATCAAGCATAGGAGAAAATTAGGGTACCTAAAGTAGGCTTTATTGAAGAGATGACATTTGAGTAACAACATGAAACAATTATGCAAACAAATCATCCTAATATTTATGAAATAAATTATACTCAAGGAAAACAGCAAGTGCAAAGGCCCTGAGGTGCATTTGCCTTGCTTGCTTATAGACCAGCAAGTAGGCCACTGTGGCTTGGTCAGAATGAGGAGGAAAGATAATAATAAACAATTAATTCAAAGCATTAGGAGCTTAGAAGACATACTTGCTTACAGGTCACTTAAGGATATTGACTTTTAGAGAGATGGGAAGTCGTTGAGGGTTTTCAGACAAAAAGTCTCAGAATCTGACATATTTTACAGACTCATTTTGGTTGCTGTATTGTGCATAGACTTCAGAGAGGGTGCATAAAGGCAAATTAGAAGTCTATTAAAATAACTCAGGGGAGAGATTTTACTTGCTTGGAATAGAGAGGAACAGGAGGGAAAATAAGAGTGTCAGGAGTAAAGGAAATACTACCAACAACAGTTGTGATAAATTGTCTCAAATGCTGTGGATGAGTCAAGAAGTGGACAGAGGACTGGCTTTCAGGTGTGTCATCTTGCAGGTCACCTATGACCCTGTGGAGAGCAGACAGTCACGCGAAGTCAGTATTTCCAGAAGTCAAATGATTAGTTTAAAATCATGCAGTTAACCACTGCTTTTTTATACATTGTTTCATCAAAAATTTTAAGAATTAGGGGTGACTTGGAGTGGTGTGGGGAGAAATGCAGACAACTGTACTTAAACAACAATAAAAAAATTTAAAATAATTTAAAAAAGAAACATAATTGGTAGGCATAAAATAGACAGGGGGAAGTTAAGAATAGTGTAGGAAATGGAGAAGCCAGAGAATTATATGTACGACCCATGGACATGAACTAAGAGTTCATGGGGGGGTGCTGGAGGGTGGGGAATGCAGGGCAGAGGGGAATAAAGAGAAAAATTGAGACAACTGCTATAGCATAATAAGATATACATTAAAAAATAAAATAAAATGTATTCATGTTATTACAAAAAAATTTTAAGGCTAAGACTTTTTATCAAAACTATCTTAAAGTAATTTCTGAAGTGATAATTTAATAGCAGATTTTATGTCAGAATATCTCAGAAATGTGATTTTTATCATCTAAATTATCTTATACACTTTAGTTTTTTAAAATAACTTTTCAGCCTTGATTTTTCATCCAAATATTCATAATCTTTATTTTTCATTAAAATTATCTCAACTTTAATATTATTTTAAAAAATACAAGGTTTATACTGATCTATATTCAGGAATTGCTCAGAACACTAACTCAGGCCATAACAGATTTGGTTGATGTCCTTTTTTTTATTTCCATTTTGGAACTCAGACACAATTTGCATTTTCACAGATTGACAACCATGGATTCATTCTCAATATATATTTGTGGTTTTGCCATAGGAAAGTTTAAGTTCACTGGCATATTGACAATATATAGTATGGCAGATTTGGACTTGATAAAAATAAAGTAAGTTAGTTCATCTATTGATAGCATCATCAAATTGTCTCCTCTAAGAAAGCCATGCTGACACAGGATAGCGTAGTTAAAGTATATCACCTGTATAGTGAAGGGATTTTGGCTAATAAACAATAGCCAGGCCTGGCTAATGTGAAAATTTAGGAATTAAGTGAAACGGAAAAAAAATAGGGAAAATAAATTATTTCCCATTTATATTATCACTGAAGAGGATGCCCAGAAAATTCTGGGACTTAATTTTGATGACATAAAATTTCCAACTTGAAAGAAAGTCTGGCCCCTATTACTAATTCTTCAGAATTGGTTTTTTAATGGTGCACTCAGTAAAAATTAGTATTAAGACATTTCCAAAGGCCTATGGTCTGCACTACATCTCATCCCTCTGGTCATTTTAGATAGCATGTATTATCAAGTCACTAACAACACTAAAACACCACTAATGGGGAAGACTTGTGGAGTTAGAGATGTAAATACTGCCCTATGGTTTTCTCTGAAGACAACAGCTACCTTACTGAATTGTGGGTGAGTTTCATTATGAGTGACATCAATAATCTTAAAACTAGAAATGGTTTATCACATTTTGAGTAATGCAGATAAATGTTCAGATAGAAACTTCAACAGGGGTCACTGATGAAATGGACATGGCATGTTCGACAGCACATGGATATTTACAGGAGCTCTGTTCATAAAGATCAAAGGCTGGGAATGACCCAGATGACCTTCAAGGGTGAGTGGAACAATGGTGGAATACCCATCCCATGGAACATCTCTCAGATCCAACTTGGATCTGAGCACAGCTTGGCCAGTTTCAGAGGTACTATGCTGAGTGAGAGAGATCATTCTCGAAAAGATTACATACTGTATGTTTCCATAAATGGTATTCTAGAAAAGACAAAGCTATAATGTCAGTTGCCAGGGATAGCAGTGAGAGTGTGTATGACTAAATGGGGCAGCATGAGTCAGTTTTGGGGGGTAACAACTATTTTGTATCTTGACAGTGGTGGAAGTTACACAAATCTATACTTACAAGTAAATTAAAACTCATAGAGCTAAAAACCAAAATAGATTCAATTTTAATTTATGTTTATATAAAATAATAGTAATCCTGGTAGTCTTTTGAACATTATTCATATTGATATTTTGTATAAAATAGTGCACAAATGCCTTTTAGTAAATTATTAATAGATACCTGAGAAGTCTGTTGCAAGAAGTTACTGTCTGAGGTTAGAGGTGAACTCATAAGAAATGAACAAGTTAGCATACCTGTAATCCATCTCTTCTTTGTTCCAGGATTCTCCAGAAAATCAAATAACTTGCTCAGATATCCTTGTAACCATATCAGCAAACAAATATCTTTTTTTTTTTAAACATTTTATTTATTTATTTTTAGAGAGGGAAGGGAGGGAGATAGAGAGAGAGAGAAAGAAACATCAATGTGCGGGTGCTGGGGGTTATGGCCTGCAACCCAGGAATGTACCCTGGCTGGGAATCGAACCTGTGACACTTTGGTTCCCAGCCCGTGCTCAATCCACTGAGCTACGCCAGCCAGGGCTGCAAACAAATATCTTGGAGAGCACATATATGATATTTACCAACAGAAAAAAAATGAGGAATCTTTTTCTTTGAAATGTCAATGAAATAATTCACCTGGGTTGACTAGGTTGTATAGAATGAATAAACCGAAAATTTATTGATCTATGGGGCATGATGTCTAGAGAATTCATGCAAGCTGACTATTTAATACAAGAAGTGAAAGGAGATGTGCCATAACTAAAACATTTCTCTCTGTGAAGGCAATATTCTCTATGTATTATTTAAGCAATGCATGTTATATCTGATCCAAAATGCATCCTCATACAGAAAATAAAAAAATATTTGGGGTGCTTTGTTAACAGTCTTAAACATTTTTCCCAAGAAAAGAATTCTTGACAAGTCTAAATATGGCCTGTATATTTTAAAATATTAGTAAAGTTTGGTATTGGTTGATATTCATGTATTTCTAGTTTGGTAATTCAACACTTTGTGTTTTCTCAAACCATGAAAGAAAATTTCACCAAATGTCTACTTTTTTGTTTTGTTTTGTTTAGTTTGTTTTTAATCAAGGTTTAATTATATACATTGCAGAAGTTTGAAGTATATGCTTAAAAATGTATACACCCATGAAACCAACACCCGTATTATAGGACATTTTTATCTGTTTAAAAGTTTTTCTTTCAACTACATAGATTTAACTTACATTTCTCTTATAATGAGCAATATTGAACATATTTTAATAATTACAGAACAATTTGCATTTACTTTGAATTATTAACTCATCTCTTTTGTCCCATTTCTTCTATTTTGTTATTATTTTTGCATTGCAAATTATGGAGACCTTTATATACTAATGATATTGGCCTTTTGTTATTGCATTTTTCCCAGTATTTTAACATCTTCTGTTTTTTGCTTATGGTATTATTTTTTCATGCAGTTTTTGTTATGTACTAAATGTATTTATGTTTTCTATTATTAACTTGGTATAGGCCACGATAATAAAAGAGTTCTTCACTCTTGTCTTACAAATGTTTTCTTTTATATTTTACATAATTTGACATTTAAATATTTGATCAATTTGCATTTCAAAATGTAAGTTGTCTTAAACAGGGGACTCAAAAATCCCCAGAATTTGTTTATTAAAAAATGTGTATTTATTCTTACATGTTTAAACCTCAGTCACCTTCACAGTACTCTCCATCTGATGCAATACACCTATTGAGATGTTTTTTCCACTGCTCAAAACAGTTTATAAACTTATTGATTTTGATGCCTCTTAGTGCTTCTGCTGTTTTTTTATTTCACCTCTTCCACACTGGCAAAACATTTCCTTTTGATGACTTTTTTCTGCCTTGGGTAACAAAAAAAAAGTCACTCAGGGTGAATAGGGAGGGTGGTGCTCAGGGCGAATAGGGAGGGTGTGCTCAGGGTCATGCTGTTTTTGGTCAAACACTGCTGAAAACTCAAGCTGTGTGGGCAGGTGCTCTTGTATATCACCCATCATGAAATGGGTAAACATGTACAAAGAATGTTAAAAAAAAATCACTGAAGCCGAGAATGCAGCCTTTCACAACAACATCACCTTTTACACTGAAATAGATAGGTTCCTAGAACACTCACTTAGTGGGGGAAGACTGAAGAAGACTACTTCTTACTTCCATTTCTAATGTTTGGTCCCACTCCTTTTTAAATATGATATCCTCACATGAAGTGACTTTGTAATATATATGACATCTGTCTGGAAAAAGTCCAGCCATTGTTAATGTAACAAAAACAGTCTGAGTGACACTGATGTAACTTGGCAGCCAAGGAGAGTGGACTGGAATGCATGTGCATGAACAATGTTGACATCACTATACTAGTCAGTGGGGGTGGTAGATGATGTTGAGCGAGCATGTGTACCTTGTGGTCATCACGTTCAAAATTACTGAGCGAGCAGAGCAACAAATCTTCATCAAATCTTGCATTAAGCTTGAACATTTCTCTGAAGAAATTATTCAGATGATTCAGAAAGTCTCAGCTATGGGCAACTGGTGATTGGCAACTTCATCATGAGAATGTGCCTGCTCATGCATCACATCTCCTGCAGAGCTCTTTGGCAAAACATCCAATCACCCAGGCGGCTCTGCCACCCTATGGCCTAGATTTGGCACCATGCAATTTCTGGCTTTCCCCGATACTGAAATCAACTTTGAAATGAAAGAGATTTCAAAGCATTGATGAGGTTCAGGAATGGATGGACAGCTTATAAGGACTGGGAGAACTGTGTGAGGTGCCAAGATGCCTACTTTGAAGAGGACTGAGGTGCCATTCTCCTATGTACAATGTTTCTTGTATCTTGTAACATCTTCCATAAATGTCTCTATTTTTCATGTTACATGGCTTGATACTTTCTGGAAAGACCTTGTATACTCAAGTTTTCATGTTCTCCCCAAATAAAAAATAATGAATATATTTGATATATTATAAAACTATAAATTCTCATAAAAGAAAATATAAAAGTGAGATGTGTGCTTTAAAAAAACTTCTAGGAAGAAAATATAAATATTATCCTGTGGAAAATGTTAGAAATAAACAGCAAATATCAATTATTTTTGAGTACATAAACACAAAAAAGCAGAAGGTACTTTTACAAATTCTACTTTTTCTTAGGGAAATATTAATCAGATTCTAAATAAATTAAAATAAAACAGAAACAACTTCAACTCTTTAAAACAGAGGAAAGTGAATTAGTTCTACGAGCAATGGAAGTCCTGAAGGCCTAATGGGAAGAGGTAACTGATCCAGAAGTAGAAGGAAACCATAGCTTGCTGGAATAGGGGGACAGAGGATCCCAGGAGCTGGATCACTGGGTGCCATACAAAACTAACCTGGGTCTGTTGAAAGAAGGCAAGCACAGAGAGGATGGGAGGTATGACAGAGAGGCTCTCTAACGATGCACCCACCTTCCTCTTTACTCACCCCTTCTTCTTACCCAGTCTTCTTTCTGTCCATGACCCCACTTGGCCAAAACCACCCAAAGCAGGTGACACCAGGTCATTGGAAACAAGGTGTGCAGGACCTTTGGAAGACAAAGCAAAGGAAGGAGAGGAGGGAAAAAAGTCTCAGAGATAACACTTCAAGCTGAGCTTGAATATCTCAGCCATTTCCTGCAAAGTTTGGGAATTAAGTTAATTGGGATTAAAGCAAGGGAGGAAGACAAAAAACAAACCAAAATAATAAGTGGAAATTTTTTATATACTTAGATTTTGGAGAAATTCAAATTTAAATTTTCAAGGTTTATCAAATATTTCTTAATTTGATGTTTAGTAGTGTTTGATTGTCTAATTCTTTGAGACAATAGGCAACAATAAGAACATATTTTAAAAAATAAGTTTTATTTTTTCCTGTACAGAGCACATCCTGAAAATAAATGAATTAGTAATATTTTATTTCCCTTAAACTATTATTCAGAGAAAAGAGAATTAATATGAGCTCAGGCCAATTTACATAGTTAATTAGTCAATGATGTTAAATCATTACATTTACATTTTAAACAATTCAAATATGTCAGTTTATGGGGAATAGTAAGGTGAGATAGTGAAGGGTACTCAAGAGGTGAATTAAAATGTCTTTCATTGCTGAATGAATAAACATTTAGCCTAAATTTTTCACCTTTCGGCTGTAGTATATTAATAAGCTACCATAATTCAAAATACCCATGTTCTTCAAACTCTTCTAACAGAAATTAAGTCAGTGAGGTATAGTGACATTTTCTTCCAAAGCCCCTTATATATAAGAATAACACATAATAGTGGCCAATTTTATAACTCACTCATCTAAATGTGTTGTATTAATATGTTCTGAACTCATACTGAAAAATAAGAATAATAAATCGCTGAAAAATATGCTAGCACTAGCATACTTATAAACCAAAATCTTAATATAATATAGTGTTTCAAATTTTTTATACTTTTAAAAGAGAGGTTGTGAAGATATTCATTGTAGTTCAAAATGGTAATGATAAAGCAAATAATGAAAACATTTTAATATTGTTATTTTTCAGGTCAATGATATTGTGATTAAATAGGTCTAGAAGCTAATTATCATATATGTCCTGAATTATTTCTGTCTTATCAGTAAGATCAGGCTAACCCTGAACCCAAACAAATAATTACATAAATTGGAAATAAATTACATATTATGAATTCTATTTTTCCACAGTTCTTACGAAAAGAAAAAAAATGTGTGTTTGACAGTGATTATGTTATCGGCTAAATTGTATTCCTTCCAAATCCTTATTTTGAAGTCTTAACCTGCAGTATTTCACAATGTGACTATTTGTAGAGTCTCAAAGAGATGATAAAGTTCATGTGAAATTAAGTTGAACCTTGATTCAATACGAATGGTATTGTCAAAAGAAGGGGAAAGTGGGCCACAGACATATTCCCAGGGAAGACCAAATAAATATGTAGAGAGAAGACTGCCATCTACCAGCTGGGAAGAGTGGGCGCAGAAGAAAACAACACTGTTGACAGCTTGATTTCAAATATCTAGCATCCAAAATTGTGAGGAAATAAATTTCTGTTGTTTATGCCAACTCATCTGCAATAATATTTTGTTATAGCAGCCCTATAAAACTAATATAGATTGCAAAGCAAAGCTTTTTAATGTCAAATATAAAAATAGTTTTCAGATTGGTAATATGCATTTCTACCCAAAAGTGATTTCTGTCCTTGACTTGAGTCTGTTAAGATGGTATTGTACTAGAACTCAATTCTAGGCCCAATTTTGTCATAAATTTCAACTTTGCACTAGCTAAACGTTTGATGAAGGAACATATACATAAAATATGGAGTGATTATGCAAGATGTGAACATTTTTTGGCTTTTAGTTCTGATGTTCAGATCATGAATTACAGAACGTTTCTTTTCAGTCATCATATTTGCAAGTTATGATCCTCTTTGTATTATTTTCTAAGTCTATATGTACTTGTAGTGAATGCCTTATGGAAATTGACGTTATACCATCTATGGAACAAAATAAGATTAATATTTCTAAAATTTATAATTTTACTTGTTTATAAAAGAAAAATACCATTTTTCCTTTGAAATTTTAAGTATTTATGGATATACCACATTTTATTTTTTAAATATCAAGGCAAAATGAGGGATTTAAGGGCAAATGACATACAAGTTATAATAAGATTGAAAACAATATTATACAGAAAATGGGAAATCAAAGAAGCATAGCATCATCAAACAACCTAAATTCCAAAGTCTATAACCTTGAAAATTTCCTAAACCCCATTAGATGTTATTTTACCCTCCTACTCAGGAGATGTAGGTGAAATGAAGGAGCTGGAAAAGCCTGGGGTTTGCCCTGGCTGGCATAGCTCAGTGGATTGAGCGCGGGCTGGGAACCAAAGTGTCCCAGGTTCCATTCCCAGCCAGGGTACATTCCTGGGTTGCAGGCCATAACCCCCAGCAACCGCACATTAATGTTTCTCTCTCTCTCTCTCTCTCCCCCCCACCCCCGCTTCCCTCCCTAAAAATAAATAAATAAAATCTTTAAAAAAAAAAAAAGAAAAGCCTGGGGCTTTGAAATCATGTTGCTGAAACACAGGCTGTATATGCATCAGATTTACTTATTTTATTATCTCTTTTCCCATAAATAAGTCTTCTACTTTCGGCAGTCTAATCTGTTCATTATTTCTATAGAGTTCTATGAATATTGCCAACAACACCTTGTCTAAATCAGGGTCTTAACTCATAATCCACTCCCATTCTCTACCATCTGTCTAAATGCTATTCAACCTTTAAGGCTCTGCTAAAGCCTTGTTTCTTGTAAAAGCCACCCAGATTGTATGGAGGTCACGTAGATTTTTCAGTCCTCTGACCATTGTACCCTTAGAGTTTCTACACCATAATGTAATAGAGGATGGCCTGATTTAACATAACTTCACCCATGATATTTTAAGTAGGTTTGGAATACAAGAAAAAACAAATATATTCAGTGACTTCTCAGAGTAATGTCTGCAACATGGTGTGGCAGGCAGCTCCAACCTCTTATCCATTTACAGAAATATTAAAAAATAAGAATAAGTTGTCAAAACCAGCTTTGTCAAAATTCTGGAAAAATTCCAAAGGTTTAGAGCAACTTAGTGAAGCTAAATCATAAATAAAGCAACTTGAAAATGTCATGAAAGATTTGTGGTATTTTTACTTTTTTACCTGTACCACCTCCCTAGTGCAGTGGCAGTCTCGAAGTGGGGGCAGCCCGTGTTACCAGTATGGGGCCTTGGTCTCCAGTTCCAGAGAGAACAGAGATAACCTTATTCTCATGTTACTGTAAAAGTTTGTTCTTTTGTGGGGTGGATATCTGAAGTACCTACACAAGGTGCTTGTCCCTGTTTTCTGTAACTCAAAACTCAGACTAGAAGAGTGGCAGGCATTGCTCAAAATTGAACTAACATTAAACTAACAAACAACAGACTTATGGAACAAGAGATAAATATGACATGATATCATTTATTCATAGAATCTAAAAAAGTATAACTCATAGTAACAGAGAATAATGCCAGTTACCAGGGCTGAGGAGTGTGAGGGGTGAAGGAAATGGGTAGATATCAGTCAAAGAATACAAACTTCCAACTAGAAAATGCATAAGTTCTGGGGATGTGATGTACACTGTGGTAATTATTGGTAATGATATTGTACTATGTGCATGAAAATTGCTATGAAAGTAGACTTTAAATGCTTTCACTATAAAAAAGAAATTGTAATTAGGTGAGATGATGGGAATGTGAGTTAAGGCTATGGTGGTACTCGGTTTGCAGTGTTCAAGTACATTAAATCAGTACTTTGTATACTTTAAATCTATTCTATGTTTTATGTTAATTATATCTCAGAAAAACTGGGGTGAAATGAAAAAACAACTTCACCCACACATATAGGAAGTAGAGAACTGAACAATACTATAATCCAACTAGACCTAATATATAAAACAGTTTACCAGAACAACAGCAAAATTCACTTTCTTTTCAAATGCACCTCGACTATTCTCCAGGATACACCATATACTACACCAATATAACTCCTATTAAGTTCAAAATGCATGAAATAATATAATGAATATTCTCTGTTCAAAATAAAACAAAGCTAGAAATAAATAACAAGACATTTGAAATTTCATAAATATATGAATATTAAACAATATGTATCTTAAACAATTTATGGGTCAACGAAGAGCACAAGGAAAATGAGAAAATACTTATAGAAAAATTAAAACAAAGCATAACATGTTAAAAAACTCATTGAATGTAACACTGACAGTGTTCAGTCAGAAAATTATAGCTGCAAATACCCATATAAAAAGTAGTAAAAGATAAAAAATTGTACTGCAACAACAATTTAAATTAAAAAATAAATAAATAAACAGTAAGAAAGACATCGTTACTAATTTTAACAGCTGAAAATCTAGAACAGGGAACTTTACACCCTATAGCACTACCAAAACAAACAAATAAACAAAAACAACTTGTAACTAGAAGAGAAAACTAAACACAAATTTCTCAAAAAAGAGCATAAAGAATATAGAAACAATAAAATGTATGGACCCAACAGTTGGTTCATTGAAAAGCTGTACAAAATTAACAAACTTTTGGATAGTTTGACAAGAAAAAAGGAAGAATGCACAAATAAGTAAACTTTGAAATAAATGTGGTAACACATTGTCACTATCCTTGTAGATATAAAAGACTTACAAAAGAATGATATGAATAATGAACAATAAATAGATAATGCAGATAAAATTTAAAAATTCTGAATAATACACAACTTATCTAAACTGACTAGAAAAGAAATGGAAAATCTCAGTAGACCTATAACAAGTAAACCTACAATGAGACAGGAAGACAGAGAGATTCAATCAGTAACATAAAACATCCTATAAAAGAAAACTTGAGAATCAGATGTCTTCACTGGTAAACTCTATCAAACACATAAAGAAGAATTAATATTGATCTTCTTCAAATTCCTAAAATAATAAAACAAGAGAAAAGGAGATACTTTAAAACTCATTCAATGAGGTTAACAATACTTTGACAATAAAGGCAGGTAAAAAGCTGGAAGAAAAAAGAAATCTCAGAACAATATCCCTTAGAAATATAAATGCAAAATCCTCAGTAAAATATTAGCAAACAAAACCCAAAAGCATATTTAAAGTATTGTACATCAGATGAAGTGAGATTTATCCAAGGAAGATAAGAGTAATTAATTCATTATAAGTGTAATTGTGCAGACTAGGGCTTGGTTACTCGGTGCCTTGAATACACACAACTTAACAATTTGTGTTAAGGAAAGAACACAGGGGTTTTATTTCCAGGGTTCCCTCCAACCTTGTGGGTACTGAGAGCATTCATGTTCAGAGCCCTTTCCCATGAGACCCAAAACTTCCCCTGATCCCCAAAAGGCTACAAGCCAAAACCATGCCCAGAAGTTCCCTATTTCCTTATCTGCCCATCAGCCAGTCACACAAACAGACCTCCATCCTCTCTGGAATGTGCACTTGTGGGTTTCACAATCTTCTCTTAGCAGCTCTGCTCTCCTTTAGGATATAGGGTGTGCTTCTCTCAGTCTCCATATAACAGTCCAGGAAAACATGCACCATGCTACACTCTCCCAGAGGCTATTGGAAACACACATCCCTGTATGGAAGCCTGCCTGTAGGAGTGGGCTCCCATTCATGTGGGGTGTATGTTCCTTTTGGGCCCCACATCTCCTGGTCCCAAGAGCACTTCTGTCCACTCAGGGAGCAGGACCAGAAGCACAGAATGTCCAAATGCCAAAATACCAGAGGGAGAGAGTCCTCACCAAGCTACAGAGTTCCGTACCAAGAACCCCTATACCAAGAGAGTGACTTCTCCATAGTAGGCACATGAGAGAGCAAGAGCAAGAGAGAGCCTTTTCTTTTAAAAGAAGGCCCTTCTGTAATCCAACATGCATAGGAAACTGGTGGGAGTGCCCAGCTTTTCCTACAGTGTGTCAGTATCTGCCATTTTCCTCAGCTCCCCATGTCTTTGACCCTCTTTTGTCTGCCATCTTTAGTCAGGGCAAGAGTTTCCCAGAGACTTCCAAGCATCTGGATGGGCATCTGCCCCCATAGCTCATGCAGGTTCTATATGAGCTTCCCTCCTGGCTATGTCATGAGTCACTCTGCCAAGTCTCTCTGCTGAATGCATGTTCTCACAGTCATATACACAATCTTACAGCTTCCACAGATCTTCCCTTCAGGAAACCAGGGCTGTTAACCTGCCTTTGTTACATAATATGTCTTAAATGCTATACTTTCCATTGTTCCCTGACCCCTTCCTGCCTTTTGCAGGATTTTTTCCCCTATTTTTCAGGGGACCCATGTTCTGTACCTTGTCACATAAGAAAATCAACCTATATAGTACACATACACATCACATAAATAGAACAAAATAGATTTTGAGGAAATCTATTTTTTTTCATGAAAACTAAGAATACAAAGAAATTTCCTAAACATCATAAAGGCCATTTATAAAATACCCTTTGTTGACATTGTGCTCAATGGAGACAAATTGAAAGCTTTCCCCCAAAGATTGGAAAAAAGATTAAAATTCTGCCTTCACCACTGCTAGTGACATTGTACTAGAAGTTCTAGTCAGAGCAATCAGATAAGAAAAAGAAAAAATAAAAGAAAAGAAGTGAGCCATCTGTATTCACAAATAGCATAATCCCATGTGCAGAAAATTCCAAGGAATCCAGAAAGGAAAAAAAAAAAAAAAAGATGCCTGAGCTTATTATAAACACACTGAGCAAAGAATCATCACACAGATAAGCATACAAAAATCCACTGTGTTCTATAAAGTAGCAATGACAATTTGAAAAATAAATCCTAAAAACAATTATATTTAAATAGCATGTTTAAAAATACAATACAATATACCTAAGAATAAATTTCATAAAGAAAGTGAAAAATCCGCCCCGGCTGGCGTAGCTCAGTGGATTGAGCGTGGGCTGGGAACCAAAGTATCCCAGATTCGATTCCCAGCCAGGGTACATTCCTGGGTTGCAGGCTATTACCCCCAGCAACCGCACATTGATGTTTCTCTCTCTCTCTCTCTCTCCCTCCCTTCCCTCCCTAAAAATAAATAAATAAAATCTTAAAAAAAAAAAGAAAGTGAAAAATCCATACAAAAAATAGTTTTGAGTATTTTTTTTGTATGGACAAAAGAGATTAAAGAAGACCTAAATAAGAAAGTATCCGTTTTTCAGAGAAAAATTTAATTTTATTAAAATGTCAATACTACTCAAAACAATTTTTGGGTAAAACACACTCTCTAGGAAAAATTTTAGAAGCTCTTTTTGCAAAATAGAAACTTAATACTCTAATTAATAATGGGCTGCAAGAAGCCCCACATAGCCAAAAAAAAAAAAGTCTTAAAACAAAACAAAACAAAACAAAACAGAAGTTTGGGGACTTACACTTGCCAAGTTCAAAAGTTACAAGATCATTAAGTTATTCTTGTGCTTTTGTATTTTTAGGGTTAGGGTTAAGGTTTTAGAGTTAAAGTTTCAAGGAATATCTCTAATTAAGGAAAAGTCTTAATGGAACTTCTAATTTTAATTATGTGTATTTATATTCAGTTCCATAACAGAATGAAACAAAAAGGACTTTTGGGGGGATAACTGTTGCTTTAAAATGAAATATTTATCGAATAAAGATATTTTAACCAGAGGGAAAAAATTTACAACAAAGCTATTATAGCTACAACTGGCATAGGATAGGTATATAAGAAAATGGAATATAATTAAGATCCCAGAAATACATCTATATACATAGATGTATGGATTTATGGAATATATAAGTTCATACATCTATGGCCAATTGATTTTTACAAAGGTTCCAAATCCATTCAGTGGCGAGAGTAATAATCCCCCAGAAAAGATGGTGTTGGATACCATAACACACCAAGACACACCATAATTGAAATGCCAAAGGTTAAAGATAAAGAATCTTAAAAGCAGCAAGAGAAAAGCAGAGAGTTATCTTACAAAGAAGTTCCCATAGGGCTATCAGCTGATTTCTCAAAGGAAACTTTGTAGGTAAGAAGCGACTGGCAAGAAGTATTCAAAGTAATGAAAAGCAAGGACCTAGAACCAAGGTTACTCTATCCAGCAAAGCTATCATTTAGAAGGAAGAGCAGATAAAGTGCTTCCAAACAAGGTAAAGCTAAAGGAGTTCATTATCACCAAGCCTTTCTTATATGAAGTGCTAAAGGGACTTATTTAAGAAAAAGAAGATCAAAACTATGAACATTAAAAGGGCAACAAACTCACAACTATCAACAACTGAATCTGAAAAAACAAAAACAAACTAAGCAAGCAACCAGAACAGGAACCGGGTAATAGATATGGAGATTATTTGGAGGGTTATCAGCAAGGAGGGGGAAGAGGAAGAATGCAGGAAAAGACAGGGATTAAGAAGCATAATTAGTAAGTACAACACAGCCAGAAGATGTTAAGAATAATATAGGAAATGGAGAAGCCAAAGAACTTATATGTATGACCTGTGGACATGAACTAAGGGGAGGATTGCTGGAGGAAAGAAGGGTACTAGACAGAGGGGAGCAAAGGGGGGGAAATCAGGACAACTGTAATAGCATAATCAATAAGATATACTTTAGAAAGACTAGGCAAGAAACATTCAACTTCTTTTTTGAAGGATTTATTCACACACCATTAGACATCAAATATTCAATTCAATGTGATATGTTTTTTAAGTAAAATTCTAACAAAAAAAGATTAAATGTTATCATGCTGAAAAATGTTGAGACCAGGTAATATGATTGATTATTTCTGAATACAGAGAGGAAAGAGAAAAGAAAAGAATGACTTTTGCTCATATCACTTCATAAAATGCTATTGCTTTCCTTTTTATCTAATTTCTAGCAGTAGTCTAAGGATCAACCTTTGTGTTTTTACCTCACCTCACAATGAATTCCCTTCTCTTTTAAGGATCTACACTCACACTTGGCTGTTTATTGATAGAGCATTATTATCTGTCTAAAATAATGATAAGTAATAGAGTGTCAACTCGACACTATTCTCTTTTCTAAGTGCTTTACATATGTAAATTCACTTAACACTATGATAAATGTAAAATTATTAGCTGCATTTTACAGATAAGAATAGTAAGTTTCAGAAAGGTTCAGAGTCTTGCTCAAAGTCATACAGCTGAAATGTGTCAGGATCCATTTAAACATATATGTATTAATATTTCCTAAAGTCACTGTCTTTAAGAATAAATAAACTCCCCTATGCTATACTATTCTTACCCCATTAGTGCCTGTTGTAGGTTAAATTGTATTCTTCTAAAAAATAAGTTGAAGACTTAAACTCCTAGTACCTGTAAATGATCTCACTGAGAAACAATGTATTTTCAGATGTAATCAAGATGAGATGAGATCATACTGGATTAGCATGGGTCTTACTCCCATAGGAACAATATTTTTGTATAAAGAGTTGAAGACGTACAGGCACATACAGCAAAGAATGCTATATGAAGACTGAGGCGGAGATTGGAGTTACGTTATCTTCACACAGAGGAACACCTGGCATTACTGGCAAACACCAGAATCTAGGATACAAGAGAGGAATCTTCCCTAGAACTTTCAGCGGAGTCATGCCCTGCAGATAACTTAATTTTATACTTCTGTCCTCCAGAACTGTGACTGAAACAATTTCCCCTATTTCAAGCCATCTAATTTATAATACGTTATTACAGCAGTCCTAGGAAACTAATAAAGTATCTTAGAGTTTTTATTAATTAATTTAGAACTCCAAAATTCTTTTAGCTTACAAAAAGTTAACATTTTATTAACAGTATTACCTTAAAATTAACAACAATCTTAATTTTGCCACAAACAAACAAGGAAGGGGCCCTAAAAATCTTCTTGCTGACACCCCTAGCACCAGTGTCTGTATTTCCCACAGCACAACTGTAAAACACATAACTGTAATGTTCTTATTTAACTAATGTGGAAATGATAGGGGACTCAAGTGTTGGAAAATTTTAGTTTAAGGTAGAAAGTTATACAAGCCTAACAAGTAATGTATATATTAAAGCTTTTGTTTCAGAAATTACAGATAAGGCCTGTCCTGGCTCCTAGGGAAATAGCCGACCTCCTGGGGCACTGCTAAAGATTACCACTTGGGGACAACTGGAGGAATCTGGCCTTTGTGTTCCAGGGAGAGACAGAAGACCACCCGCCCCAGCTAACAACTAACTGCCCAGGACAGGAATGTTGCAGCTTCTTTCACCTAACCCTCCCTGAATCTCAAAACCCTCACGGCACCTTGTTTATTCCCTGGTATAAAGACATTGGCCTGGAAAGGAAAGACAAGATGGTCTGTTAGGGTATGAACCCGCCATCTTTTCAGATCCTCGGCCATCTGAATAAAGTGCCCATAAGGATTCAATCACTGTCATTGCTTATTGGGTTTGGTAGTGGCAGGCAGCCTGAATGCCAGTGTCTTTTCTGGTTTTACATTGTGAGGCTTAAAAGAATTTTTTTTCTCTAATAGAAAGTCACCCTTACTAGTGCTGGCAGACCACTCCCACTCCCATGTATTTGTTTTTTTATTTTTTAATTGCTTTATCCTTTTCTATTTTATACAGAGCTTCAATGTAGACTGAAATTTTAAAATGGCTCTTGTTGATGTTCTCATTATAAATACTACATTTTATCTCATGAAAATTTATTAAATCAAAACAGTAGAAAATAAATTAAAAGTTTAATTAAAACTTTATAAAAGAACCCTAAACATTTGGTGAATTTACATATGAGTACTTAAATACCAAATTACACCCCGAGGCCTTTGTTGTCTAGTCAGAAAGCGGTCTCCCAGTCAAAAGAATGCTATCAAACCAGCAACCAAGAATATATTTACACAGGAATATGCTTTCTTTTTTTCATAATTTATATAACTGCGAAAATTCCGTTTCCCTACTTCTTCTCATTCTAAAATTCTCTTATGTTCCTCACATTCTGTCACCATCAAGCATCTTCATTCTTGTCCTTCACTCTCCACAACTCATACACCATCTCTCACTACAAATCTCACCTTTCTCTCCACCTCACTCTCCCTCATTCTTTCTCTCATTCTCCTGATTCTTTATTACAAATTTAGGGAGTGTGGTCAAAGGAAAACATCTACACAGAATGTGGAGGAAAACTAAGAAGGTATATTTTGTCTTACCCTGTCAGTTGTAAACATATGCTATTTAAATTGTGTTTTCATTAGAAACATTTCTATTTTCACTGTTTTCACCTAAAAGTTTGTTTTATTTAGAATAGTTTATTCTCTTAAACTATTTTATTATTACAATGTCAAGAAATATCAACTATTATACTTTTATAGAAAATATTAAGCAGATGCATTTGTGCTATATATATTTTAAAATACCTATCAAGGTTATTTTATATAAATAAATGCAACATACACTTTTGTTAAAATTCTAGACCATGCAAAAGTAAATAAATAAGACTTCTATTTTCACTTCCTGTTTATAGAGAGCTTGAGGAGCTTCTCTCTGGTATTTACAACGAAACAACAGGAAACAAACAAACTAAATTATGACTGATTTTTAACCTGCTTCAGAGCTAAGATCATAGAGCAACCAGTGTTCCAAAATCTAGTAAGAAATAGCAAACTGCAGTGAGAAAGAAAGGAGCACTGGCTTACTTGGTGTAGATGCAAATGGGTGCTTGCAACAGGAGTTCAGTATGAATAACCAACTAATTGTTGAAGGCTGCATTTGAACTGCTGGAACATTGTGATGCCCTTAGGAGTAACAGATACTGGAGGACTTCACACACTGTTGAAGGCACTTATCAACAAATCTTACTAGGTGTTCATAGAAAAGATCAGAATGAGACCCAGGAAAGTTTTAGTTATAGTGCAGTGGAGGAGGTAACAGCAGTTATATGGGCTGGGCAAGAAACTCTACTTGGACCCATCTCCTCTGTATCTACTATAGAACAAAGGCTTAATCTGTAGCAGAGATGGGCAAAATATACTACAATATTCTGGGCACTTGAGACATTGTATTGGACCTGGGGTTAGAAAACCCTGGGCTCGTAACTAAACTAAGTGAGAAAAAGAGAAATAAGACATTTCCAAACTCCAGGAGATTGTGACTGCCTTACACTAAAGTTCAATTAAATGAATAGAGAATTCCACCAAGTTCCTACAGCCGAGCTGCCAAGCTTCGAATAGCAACAGTTGAAAATTGAACAGGGCAGGACAGGAAAGTGTGCAAAGAGAACTCTCTGAAGCACAGAGCAAAGGGAAGTCCCAAGCTCAGGGTCAAGTACACACTGTTTTGGAAAACCAATCTGCACAGTAAAGACGAGGTTTTGCTTCAGGAATTTGCAGCCAATTATGCAGTGGTAATAAGAAGAACAACATTGCTCAACCCCACACAACTTCTAGTAGATTATTTCAAACTCATGTATTAAAGCATAAAAAAGAAAGGTATACCTATTCTAGGCCTAAAAACTATTTCCTTTAATCTCTATTGTGCTAAACAAGATGGCAGGTTTTCAACACAAACTACAAGATTTACAATAATGCATGAAAAAGCATACTTCTAGGAGATAATCATTAAAACCAGACCAAAAAATAGCACAGATACTAGAATTTATGGCAGGAAATGTACAAACTAGAGGTACAGAGGGAAAAGAAAGAATATGGCAAAGTAGTTTAAGAAATAATAGGAAATTTTTTAAAGAATTAATGACAAACATCAAACCACAAATCCCTAAATCCCAGAAAAAAGCAATCAGTGTAAAGTACTGTCATTAAAAAAACAAACAAACAAACAAACAAACAAAAAACACTTGGTATATCTTGTTCAAATTGCTGTAAATGTAAGATAAAGAAATATGGAAGTAGACTGGGCAAAAAAACATATAACATATAGGCAAAATATAGATCCAGCATAAGTAAGGCTTGCTTGCATGTAGTTGGTAGGGGAATAACATGGGTATAATAATTTATCATTTTAATCTGAACATTTCACCTAAAATGTCATATGATGTACTTGAGTATGATATTTTATGTTATAGAATTACATGCTTATGATTTTGTAATAAAAAAGGGGCATATTTGTGTCAGACCTTGCATATATAATTTACCCCAGGCTTTTTGTCTGAAATCATAAAAACTGGAATACAATAAATCTAACAAATATGTTCAAAATATGTTAAATGAAAAAGTTAAAAAAAATAATGGGAAAAATCAAAGACCTGAGTGAATTAAGAGATACACCATAATTACAGAATGAAAACCTCACTACTGTAAAGATGTCAGTCAGTTCTTCCCCAAATAATCCATGGATTAAATGGAATCTCAATTAAACCCAATCAGGTTTTGTTTTGGATAGATCAATAATAATATGCTCAAATTTATGTGGGGAATCTATAGAACTAAAATAGCAAAAATATTTTTGAAAAATAAATCTTGTGAATCATATTAATACAAATGAAGGGAAAGGGACAACTCCTCATTATAGAATGATTGATAGAAATGGAAAATCACCATGAAAATTTCACATTAATAATTTCCACAAGCACTATCCACTGGAGGCTGCTACAATTAGTGGGTACGAGTTTAAGTAAAAAGATAATATGTTCATAGCCTTAAATATCTCTCCCAAAATATTTATAAGGTAATTACAAACAAAGAATAGTAACAAGGGAGAATCATGGCAGACTGCCTAAATCAAATGACCAAGTTAACATTGCCAATAACACATATCTAAAGTAAGTGCCATCTGATACGACGCACTGCTCAGGCACATCACACTCATGGTATTTTCCCCAATAATTTATAGCCATATCTAATAATAAACCAGAGAAAGAAAACAAACTGAAAAATATTCTATAAAATAACTGACCCAAATTCTTCAAAAGGGGCCAGGGCGTGAAAGATAAGGAAAGCTGATGTAATGTCCCAGACGGAGAAGACAAGGGTGATATGACAGCTAAATGCATTCTGGAACCATGGAGCAGATGCACAATGGAAAGTGCAATGAGTGAAAAAACTGGTAACTCTGGAGCAATAGTACTTTAACTAATAGTATGTTAAATAATGGTAATAGTATGTTAGATAATGGTATTATGTTAATATAAGATGTTAATATTAGGGCATTTAGATGAGTGATATATAGGGATTCTCTGTATTTTTGTAACCTTTCTGTAAACCTAAAATTACCTCAACATAAACATTTAGATGACGCCAAAAATCTAAACTACAAAAAACATCAATGAACGGAAAAAGACCTTCATCTCCTCACCATTCTATGTTAAACATTTCATAAGAAAAGTAGATATAGATGAATGTTACATTATTTACATACTTTTTGTAAATTGTCATTTTTACTTATCAAAATATTATGAATTTGTGACCATTAAAATACATACAGATAGAATGCACTCATTTAGGATGCATTTTCTATCACCTTGGCACCAATTTCAATGGCAAACTGATAAATTTGAAACTGTCTGTAAATTCCTTGACCTTTTCCTATCAAGACATTTAGATCATACCTGTTCTTACAAATTTGAATGGATCTTCATGACTGTCTTCTCAAATAATATGTTGTGGAAATGATTCTGAGTAGCTTTTGAGTCTAGAATATGACATGTACCTCTGAGACCCTCAGTCGCAATATAAGATGGCCAGTGACCTACATGACCATTACATCAAAAGACCACAGGAAATAACCACATACCAAAAGAAAGAGATCCACAGTAACTCCACCTGTTTCAATGTCCAAAGGTGTGACTCAGCTAGTGCAAGACCTGACAAATGAAGCCTTCAAGACCACAGGTGCATGTGACTCCAATTCTATTAGTTAACAAATGAAAAGTGCCCAGTTATTCCTAGGCAACTTCTAGCTTCATGAGCAAAATAAGTAATAGTTATTCTTTTAAGTAATTGTTTGAAGACAGTTGGTTTTGTAGCCATCAATAACTGAAAGAGTGACTTTACTTACACTTATCCCTACTGTTGCTACTGCATTTGGACACATAACTTTTTGTTCCAATTAAGTTAATAGCCTTGAATCTTAAATTCATTGATGTGATAATGTTTCTTAGGGCTTCTCTCTGTATTTTATTCTGAGATGATGTTTCTGTATCTCAGAACCTTTTATCAACTAAATTTGTCAAAACTCTTATCTTCCCTCATGAATTCAGTTTAGTTGCTTAAAGTAAATGGAAACTAGTTTTGCATGAAACACTTTACCAAGGCTGTTCATTTTCTTGGGTATATTTTGACAGAAGAAATTTGAGTTGTGATGTTCACATAGATACTATGCTCTATATTTTAAAAAGCAAGAAAGATCTAATCAAATGCTTATAAAACTATAGTCTATTATCTTCATTTCTTGGTAATCCTTTCCCTTTCAAAATGTTAGACAATGTTGGGAGTATCAACTCTTTCGAGCTGTAAGAACACTGGAGCCCATATTATCAGATATTGTTTTCAGTCTTTCATTATAAGATTCATCATAAGAAACTGAAGAAATTGCTTAAACTTTCAAGGCATAAAAATAACATGTAATAAATATATCCTTCATTTATACTATGCACTTTTTTCTCTGATATCAGCCAATCAGTACATATGTGAGATGCTTTTTGAAATACCTAAAAATCAATGCACAGCAACTTCTAAATGTGACATTATCTCAAATCTCAAAAGATGAAACAGAAGTAAACACTCCTAGCAAGAAGTTCAGACTTTTTAAAAAAAGTATTACTTTCATATAGTAGTAATTCAGAAGTACCATAAAAAAAGGATGGGGTAAACTTGGTTTTCCTTCTTTGCTGCTGTGGTGACTTCATATTCAGAATAATCTCCCTCTATCACTTATTTTTCTTGGCTCTGTCCTACTTTCTGACATCACAAATTACAGGCAGAAGGAAGGAAGACTATTTAAGTAATGGTGTCAGGAAATGGCAATAAATTGTCCTTGAACAGCTGTATGTTACTTAGTGAAGTAAAAACTAAATTAAAATAGAAAACATATTTCATAATACTTCCCATTATTCTCTTACTGTAAATTGATGCTAGTGACATAAGATACATTAAGATTTTAAGCATTCCTTGATATATTCATTTATTTTATCAACCTACTCTTTAGCTAATTTGTTAATTAAGCAGTTTTTTTTTTAACAATAGGCTATCTGAAAATGCTAGGGAATAGAAGTAGACTGCAAATGCTTTTTTTTTCCACCAAATTGTGCTACTACAATTTTAAATAAGCAGAAAACAACTAAATACCTAGAAAACCATGACAATTATTAATGTACTTTAAATAGATGGTATCAAATGAAATCCTTTAGGTTCCTGGAAACTCATAAATAATCTAGAGTTCAACTAATTTTGAATGGTAATTAAATCTTAGTACTCAGATATAGTCAAATAGTCATGTATTAAATGTAATTAAATAAACAGATATGCATTCACATTAAAGAACAATCATTACATATTAAGTTAAAAATAAAAACATTTTAAAATAATAAGGAATTCTACCTTGCCCTGTGACAATGATGGAATATCAGGGACTAGATTTACCCTCCAACATCAAAGTGAAAGCTAGAAAAAACAATTCAAAAGAACCTATGCACCCCAGTGTTCCTAGTAGCATTATTTACAATAGCCAACTGCTGGAAGCAACTTAAGTGACCATCAGTAAATGAGTGGATCAAAAAACTGTGATACATTTAAACAATGGAATGCTATACAGCAGAATGAAAGAAGGAGCTTCTACTCTTCACAACAGCATGGATGGAATTGAATAGCATTATGCTAAGTGAAATAAGCCAGGCAGTGAAAGACAAATACCATACGATCTCGCCTACAAGTGGAACCTATTCAACAAAACAAATAAGCTAGCAAAATAGAACCAGATACATGGAAATAAAGAGCAAACTGGCAGTGATTAGAGGGAAGGAGTGAGGGGGGTAATGGGGAAAAAGAGGAAGGGGCAAGTTAAGGAACATGAATAGAGGACTCATGGGCATGGCCAATGGGGTAAGTATTGACTGTGGGGAGGGAGGAAGGGGAACAGGGGAGAACAATGGGGGAAAAGTTGGGGCAACTGTAACTGAACAATAATTTTAAAAAAGGAAAATATACAAAATATATGAAAGAGCACATTTCAGGCATTGGACAACATGCAACAAAGAACTGTAATGTCTGAGAGAAAGGCTTAATGGCAATCCAGAAACTATTAAACTGGTGACAAAGTAAACATGTCTGAACAAAGCCCAAACTAATGAAAAAAATACAATAAAGCCCCAGACCCAATAATGTACAATTCACAATGCACATTATTCAGTCAAAATTAGTAGGCATGCAAAAAAGACTTTCAACCAGGAGAAAATCAATTACTAGAAACATAGCCAAAAGTGATAGATACAACAGAATAAGCCAAAATGAATGTGAAAACAAAGTTTCATAAATATGGCCCACATATTTAGGAAAATAGAAAAAAAGATGAAGATGATGATGACAGACACAGAAAATATGTGGGGGAAAAGTGAACATCCATAGATTCAAAACCTAAGGAATGAGAAATATACTGAATTGAATTAACAACAGATGAGGTACTGCAGAAAAAAAAAACTGGTAATATTACAAACAGAACAATAGAAAATACCCAAAACAAAAGACATAAAGAAAATAACAGTTAAAAAATGGCCAAAGGCTTATTGATCAGTGGAACAATATCACATCACCTAACGTCTGCCTTGTGGTCCCAGAAGGAGAAGAGAGAAACGGGAGGACAAAAAATACTTGAAGAAATACAGGCTTTAGTAAAGTTTCCTTTATTTGTAGATGCTATGATGAAAAAATCTTTAAAGATCTACAATTAAAATTATGAGAACTATTAACTGTTTTTCATCAGGTCACAAGCATCAAACTAATGAAAGTTTAACAAAAAGCACCCAAAACAGTAACATCTGAAACATGTGAGAGAAACTTATAAAGAGGAAATAACATGTGGAATCTACTCTAAAACATTCAAATACAAAGATTATTTTTAGCAACATATTTACTTTTGTCCCATAAAGGGAGGCATGTCAATGTCCAAGATAAGGCTGTGGTAGAAACTACACAAGTATGTGTAGTTTCCAGAGTCACATTCCTTTTTTCATGAGGAGAAGCACCCATTTGTGGGTGAACACGTTGGCTGTGGCCAAATATGTGCAATGAAACTGTCTTGTTAGGCGTGTGCTATACTTGACCTGATAGGAAGAAAATGAAGATAAGAATAAAATCATCCTGTGAAAAACAAAGTTTGCCCTCTCATCTCAGTGGGAATATTCCTCAAAAAAAAAAAAAAAGAACTTTGAAAAAAAAGAGCTTAACTTTGCCTGAAAATGAAGAGTTGCTGAACTGTACAAAGGACAAGATGTGATACTTATCTTCAGCTAAATGTCAGATTTCTTTGTTTAAAGGATGTCATACTAATGAGCTTATTTCCTCTCAGTAGCATATTTTTTAAATTAAAATCACTGACTCAAAAAAGACCCCAGTGAAAGTTTCAGAGATAACAAAAAAAGTCTGGAATTTAGAATACATAGTGTGTGATTCTTCTGATAGAAGAAATCATTAGTGAACTTTTATACATAGCAATTGAAGCTATCCAATATGAATTATAGCAAAAAAAAAAGACTAAAGAAATAGTGACCATCAGTGAACTGTGGAACAACTTCACATTACTAAATATGTGTGATATTAGGTTATGAATAGTTTCTGAAGAAATAAGAGCTAATTTTCTTTAATTTTATGAAAACTATAAACCCACATTTCCAAAAGGCTCAAAGAAACTCACATGTAAGAAAGATAAAAAAAAAATCTATATGAAAGCACATCATAAATTTTCTAAAGCTAGTAAACATTTTAACAGCAGCTATAGTAATAACAACAATGACAACAAAGGTTTAATAATGAAGAAGCATCTTTAATATAGTAAAGAAAAAGTATAGATCAACTTGGTCATTTCATGGCCAGTAAAATTACATTTTGAAATACAAGGCAAAATAAAGACTTTTTCAGACATACAAAAGCTGAGAGAATTTATTACCATCAGATCTGTTCTACTAGAACTGTCAGATGAAGTCACCCAAACAGATGAAAATGATACCAAATGTAATTCTGGATCCATACAAAAAAACAAAAAGCATCTGAAGTTGAAACTACATTGGTAAATATAAAGACTTTTTTCTTATTATATAAACTCTTAAAAGAATCAATTGCATAAAGCAATATAATAAACAACTATTGTGGGGTTTAAAAATATGTAAAAGTAGCATGCAAAAATCAAGTATATTTCTATGAAGACTATTCAGACAGTATTCATCCATATACCATGAAAAATCGAGATGTTTATTAAAGAAGATACAAGATAAAAGAAACATTGTACATGGGACAATATCTCCTCAGCCCCATCAAGTTAGGCACCTTGGGGCCTCACATAGTTCTAATCTTTATCAGCTGCCCTGTCAAATTTTCCTGAATTTCATTGGCAGTCTAAAATCTCTTCCCTTTCAAAGGTGATTTTAATTTTGTGGAAAGCCAGAAGTTGTGGGGCACCAAATCTGTAGGGGGGCTGAGTCACTTGGCTGATTTGATGTTTCACCAAAAAAACCTGCATTGTTGTGATGAAGCTGCCAGTCACCAGTCGCCCATAGCTGCGACCTTCTAAATGATCCGAATAATTACTGCAGAGGAATGCTCAAGCTTAATGCAAAATTTGATGCAGATTCATTACTACACTTGCTCAATCATTTTGAATGCATGCCAAGGCCACACAGTACATGTGCTCACCCAATGGCATCTACTGCCCCCATTGACCAGTACAGTGAAGTCATTATTGTTCATACATGTGCATTCCAGTCCACTCTCCTTGGCTGCCAGGTTACATCAATAGCACACAAACCATTCTTCTTATATTAACAATGGCTGGATATTTTCTGGATAGACTTCATATATATTAGTAATAAACACCTGGATATTAAAATTTTGAAGAATATATCTATCATTCACAATAGCACAGAAAACAAAACATTAGGAATAAAGCTAACAATAGATGTGTAAGTTCTGTACACTGAAAATTGTGAAACATTGAACAAATATTTAAACATGACAAAATGATATATAGGATTTATAGATTAGAAGACTAAATATTTTTAGATGCCAATTATACAAAATAATCTATACATTAAATGCCATTCTAACCCATATCCTGGTAAGCATTTGAAAGATTAAATGTGATTTAACATTTCAGGTGTAATCAAAAGGAAATTGAATAATTAGAGAACTTTCAAAAATTAAAGTAAACTTGGAGAAAGTACCCTCTGATTCGAATGGTAATTATAAAGCTACTCTAAAAAAGAAGAGACAGTATTGGTGTCTAATTAAACAAGTATGTCAAAGAAACAATGTAGAGTATCTGGAAATGGTCACAACCATATGTCTTGATTTTCAACTAAGTTGCAAATGCAATTTGCAGGAGTAAGGATATTTTTTTTTATGTTGCCAGATTATTGGATATATATTTTAAAAAATAGATAGGTCCCCCAAACTTGCAGTATACACAAAAAATAATTTGAAATACACTATCAGCTTCAATGTAAAAACTAAATCTCCTTTGTATTGACAAATATGGCACCATATTTAATAAGGCATCTTAAGCTAAATTCCATAATTGATTTAAATTTAATACATTTCTATTGCTAGGAAGCAAATAAATAGAATAGAATTTGATAAAATGTATTTCATTATAATAAAGAACTCTGTTTGTCAAAGGCACTGATAAGAGAATAAAGAGACCAATGCTTCATAGACTGTGTTCCTACAAAACTCATGTGTTGAAACCTAGCTTCTAGTGTGATGGTATCTGGAGGTGGGTCATTTGGAAGGTGATTAGCTCACAAAGGCAGAGTCCTCTCGAATAGGATTAGTGTCCTTATAAAAGAGACCCCAGATTGTTCCTTTCCTTAAGCCATGTGAATACATATTAAAAAAAAAAATGGACATATATGAAAAAGGAATTAGACTCCTTTAAACAACAAATATGCTGGCACCTTGGTCTTGGACTTCCTAGCTTCCAAAACAATGAGAAATAAGTTTCTGTTGTTTATAAGCCACTTAGTCTATGTTATTTTATTGTAACAGCAAAAATAGAGACAACAAGGCACAGACTAGTAGAAAATATTCACAAACACATGTCTGATAAAGGACTTGTATCAAAATATAAGGAGATCTCTTAAATTTGATAAGGAAACAAAAAAATAAACTTGAGCATGTAAAAATTGAAAATTACACATAAATCAACAATCCCAATCAATCCCAATATCAGCAAAAATTACTCCTAACATAAAAAACCCTCAATTAAAAATTGAAAAGACCAATTTATTATGCGTGTGTGTGTGCGTGCGTGCGTGTGTGTGTGTATGTATACAGATACTTACATGCATATTGGCTGCATGAAAGACAATGCCTCTGGTCAGAGGAACTCAGATTGCAGAAATTTCACTTTTTTTGCCTTCCCATGTTCTTAGAATTCTTTTTCTCACGACACCCATTCCCTTTTTTCCATAAGATGTTGAAAGTGATCACAGAGAATTTTACTGGATATTTAATGGCAAATTTTAAAATAAAAACAGTTATAGAAAATCATAAGTTTTAACTGAAGGAATTATCAGGGTTCCCACACAAAAAAAATCATGAATTTTAATTCACTACACTTCTTCTGAATTGTTTTACATCATCACCATTAGCCAGCTTTTCTAACAGGTTTTGATGAAACTAATCTCCTCTCTCTAAATTTGTACATAGTATTAACAGCTAATTTTTCTACTGATTATGAAATTTAAAGATGACAACCAACATTCTTAGAAATAAATATTATGAACTCCCTCCAATACCCAACAGTGAACATTATTTTTAGAGCTTTTTATGTAAATTTCCCTTCCTTATAAATTTTATTCTTATTATTCTTATTGTTATTATGTTTCCCATATGTGGACATTTACATTTCTATGTTCCTTTGCAGTGCTGACTTTAATAATGTAGTGATTAATTAGGTATGCTGCTAGACCCAGCAGTACTCCAACCCTTTCTTCTCCTCTTCCTCATCTTCTCTTTAGCTCTCTTCCTCACCAATGTAACAATATACCATCAGCACATCATGTAATATTCATAATTTTGAAATACCTTAGACAAAGAGTGAGGGCAATACATATTTAAACTAAGGATGCATGGACAAATGAGCTCTATCTGTAGGATGTCTTTGGGGTTTTGTTTTGTTTTGTTTTTTGCATATTTTTCTGGTATAAGAGCACCGATTCTGAGAGCGGAGGAACTATTGAGAGGATTCAAAGGTATGGGCCCTGAAGAAAAACACTTGAACTTCAAATTTACCTAACATTTTTCCCACCTTCATATCCTCTTTTTCTCTTTAACTATTAGAAAGACTTGAGGACAGAGAGACTCAGTAGCAGAATAAGAGACCAACTTAAAACCTGTGTCATGAGACAGTATGTTCTTCATGTGGCAAGGATGCAGTCACCTGCATAGCATTCTAATGGAGTTTTGACACCAGCTAATGGCATTTTTATTATATTTGCATTTATTTGGAACTGAAGTTATTTTGCAAATATTGGATGAGATTCTGTATTAATTTGACAGTTAAAAAGCAAAAATACTAATGCTAAAAATTGGAAAATATTACTGATATGTTGTGTTATTTTCCTTTTATTTTATGTTATAGTTGACCTGTTATGGTGGTTTCCTGAATATATTTTCAAGATCCTATATATAGACTACAAACCTACATATTACACAACAATTTTAACAGCTGATTTAACAACAAATGATTGAGACCTCCATCAATACATTAGCAATATATTGTAAGTACACTTGATATAAAAAGGAGTGAAAACTTCAGGAATGATAAACTCATCCTAAAATCACAAATAAGAATTTAAAGAAATGCAATTTTAACTTCCACTGCTGTGCTAATTTCAGTTCTGATGAGTTCTGAATGTATCAAGTACTTTCAATTATGTTATGACAAGTATTTTATATTTTTATTCATCTTGCTATATAATAACACCTACAGGCCATAAAGTGCATCCTATTTTAGAGTCCGAGATATCACAAACTCAAGTTATTAACACTCAAAGAGATGGAAGTTCCTACATAAATTATTATAATATAAAGAGGAAATGATTTCATAGCCTGGTTGGAAATAAGCCCTACATTTGGGAAAGGCTTACAGGGTTTAGCGCCATTGATATATTTCACGTTGCTCACTCATGGAGGGAAATTGACATGAAGAAAGCCTCTGGAGAGTAAATGAGACATATGCTGCATCCATACATTTAAGAAAATCTCTAATTTAAAATGTTTTAAAGAGTATTCATTTTCATTAATAATAAGAAATTGTAGATACTCTTTTTCTTTCTTTTATAATTGCAGTCCAGTGTCTTCCTGTTTCCTAGGAGAGGTAAACCTTAGTGAGATATTCTCACTTTAAATAAATTATCATGGGCTCACATAATTTTTGTTTCAGAAGTAGTCTAAGAGCTGAGTTTTCTCATCTCCCTGTTTTATAGATTGAAAATTTAAAAAATCTTTTCTGAGAAAGGCAATAATTCCCTTTTTCTACCTAACCATTATGCAGGAAGCACAACTTGAAAAGATTGCATCATTTTCTTGATTATGTGTACAGGTGACTCACTACTTAGTCATAAAGTACAAGCAGGCATCAGCCAAAAGATTTTAAGAGCTGGTAAACATGCAGATCATAACTCAGTGACGAATGTGATTTTCATTCTTTTTCCTCTGGGAGCAGGTTACAGAGGATCCAGAAGAGGAATATCAGTAAAAAATACACAGTGCAAGGGTTGGGGGGGGGAGAAAGGAGTACTATTCCCAGAAATAATCCTCAATAATCAATGTTCTATTGTTTACTGCAAAAATATATATTACAGAAGGACATGATGTTCTATGTGGTTTTCAATGCCATGAGCATTTTCATTTTGAGATTTTTGAGTTAGGCTCTTTTAATGTTGTTGCATCATATATTGTTAGCATCTGTGATAATAGATAATTATGTTCGAGTATGTCACTTGGAAAAACTACCATAATTGGGAATGTTCCCAGGTTATGCTGAGAATTATAACATATTACACAGAGCTGGATCAAGAATTGAGCTACATTATTTTTTTAAGATTTTATTTATTTATTTAGAGAAAGGGGAAGGGAAGGAAAAAGAGAGGGAGAGAAACATTAATGTGTGGTTGCCTCTAATGTGCCCCATACTGGGGACCTGGCCCACAACCCAGGCATGTGCCCTGACTGGGAATCAAACCTGTGACCCTTTGGTTCTCAGGCCAGTGCTCAGTCCACTGAGCCACACCAGCCAGGGCTGAGCCACATTATTAATAAGCCACCTGTCCAGCACTGAGATCCAGAAAGTTGTCTTTGTTGGAACACAGCCATGCTGTGTCAAAGCTGATGTGGGAAAAAAAACCAAGGAGAAGTGAATTATACTATTCAGGATGCACACAACTCACTTCCTACTTACTCCACACAGTACAATCACAATTGGTGAGTGATATGAGACAGAGACAGCTTATATGAAGTATGTAGGGAAACTCTTTTCCAAAAAAGGACATAACGGAACTGTGTGTTGTTGTCAAGGTAAAAACCCATGACAGTATGAAATTAAAATAAAAAAGACTTAATTAGAATGTGCAATCAAACTTCTCGCTAGTTTGAGATTTAGTTCCCAGGGAGGGGACTTGATCCCTAATTTTAGTCAAAGGGCAAATGTGCAATTAAACTAACACAAATGCTTCAGCCAATCATTTAGGAAAATTATATTATCCCTGAACTCCCTAACTGTCATGGTTTAATAAGAAGTTCTAACTGCACCGAATTATTTGTCAGGCTGAAAAGAGCAGCTCACAGAACTGGTCTACTGACACTTTGAGTATAAAATAGAGTATAACACATAGCTGCTGAAATTGCAAACAACCTTTTTTTCACGAATGGAATATATGTCATTTCCAATACAAAAATTCTCTTCCAGCCACTATCAGAGCAACCCATTTATTGAGGTCACTGAATGAATTTGAAAGTAAATAGATATATGAAGTCACAGGCTTTACTGAAAAAAAAAACTTCCAGAATAAGGAAGTTTATTATTGTAAGAATCATTGTTTATCATTGCCAGTAGCACCAGTGACCCAAGTCTCCTATGTGATGACAAACAGAGGTATTTCTGGTCTACACAGCTGATGGTGGGTTGACGACTGCTGGTTCACCTGGTTTGCTCCTGTGAGTAAGCAGAGCTCTCCTTCCTGACAATGATGCTTGTCTTTTGACTGATGAGGGTGACTAGCTCCTCTCCTTCTGCAAAGGGCCCTTTAGAGAAAAAAAAAATTATAACAATGAGGGAGCTTTGGAAATGAACCTGATCTAAGAAAATGATCTAGGCTTAGCTAATATGATGCACTGCTTTCTCTACTCAACCAGTTTAAATTTCAATTCAAACATACTTAATTATGTATGCCCAATACTTTTTATTCCTACAGTATTAAAGTTGGTGTCATCAAGGCTTCAGAAAACAGAGGAAAGTAAAACAGACTTTACATTCAAACTTTCAGTTTACTAGTAAGTAATTAAAAGTTCGCAAATAAAATTATCTCAAGAAGAATATAAAACAATGAAATGGTACAAACAAAACATTAAGATAAAAACCATCAAACTCACCTAATCATGCAGATCTGCCCGGAACAAATTGGCCATAGCAGGAAAATTGTTTTCTTGTTCAAAACACACTATTGTCTCCTGTTTAAAATTTGTCACCAAAATCTACAGATCTTTCATGAGTCAAAATATGAAAGGTCCTCCTAGAGTTATACTCATATATCAGAGACATGGACTTTTAAAATGAAATACTAAAAGCTTCTCTATTGGCAGATAATATAATTTACTTAGAAAATTTGAAGTCCAATGGCTATCACTGACAAACTGTTAGAATTGCTCAGTAAGTTCAACAAAGTGATGATTTATGAGTCAGCATGCTATGTATTAATTAGTGTAAGAACTGTGCTTGGACAAAACATCTGTGTAGACAGGCAAGTTGTTGGGGTTATTCTGGGCATTATGACTTCCTTGGAGTCTAGGCATATTTACTTTCGTGGCAACGTACGACTCATTAATACAAATATGAATAATCTATATTGTATGTTAAAAACAGTTTTAAACCTAAAGTTTTTTCTTTTCTTCAGAATTTAAAATATTTTTATGGGTCCTTAGAAGTATTATATACCATAGATAATGCATCTACCATGTGTAATTGATTATTCAGTTCTGCCTAGAACAGATTAGCAAAAAGAAGCTCTTGTTGTAGCATACATATTTTTGCTTGTTTATTTGTGTGTTATACAGTAAATCTTCATTGATTATCATGGTCTAATGAATATCTGTCTTCCATACATTTCTTCCCTGAAAAAATCATGGCTTTTTTTATAGAAAGAAGCAAGTAAGAGGATGGAGAGGAGAGAAAAATCATCATTTCAATACTACATTGCCCTGGGCACAGAGAAAAGGTCAACTTCTTCCTATGAAAAGGTTTGCAGCAACAGGTAAGTTTCCCTCAGAGGTAGAGTGGTCTGTATTTGGCTTTCTCCATTTTGATAGTGCTTTAGACATATAGGTCAAACTTGGTTATCATTTTCGTGAAAAATGTATGCGAATCACATTTGATAATTTCAAAAGTATATGGATTTTCTGCTTTTCCTCCTTCTAATAGTGCCTTTCTTCAAATTATTTAATGTTGATCCCTAACATCACATTTGACACTTTTAGATACTTCAGCTCCCGTGTCTAATTAGTTGTAAAATTCTAAGGAGTCTTTTCTAACACCTAGGTTTACATTTGTAAATATTTTAAAATATATTTCCTCCTAAATATTTAAAAATATATTTTCTCCTAAACATATTTCTCCAAATAATAAACCATTATTATGGTTTATAGGTATAAGACCAACTTTTCTGATGATATCTATCAAAGAGAAGAGTCTGACCATGGGGGTCACACTGACTTCATTTTGCTGACAGCAGATATCCCAGATTACAAATCCAAAGTTAGATGTGAGCCTACCTTCTGAGAGCAATGACAGTTCAAACCACAGAATATGTAGTTAAGAGGTGGGGGGGGGGTGAAATATAATCCTGGAATAAAGATAATAAGTAGTTAGTGCATGTCCTAAGAGCAGGAGCTGACAGACAAACACCTTAATATAGATAAATGATCATTTGTAGTGAGGCCTGAATGCAGTTCCCAAAATAAGAATAATATCCAATGGGAAAGAACATCAGACAGGAACTGCAGTTCACAAGGCTTTAAAGACAGTATATATATATATATATATATATATATATATTATATATATATATATATATGCATCCTTCTGTTGTAAATGTATTTTGTATAGCCTTGAAAAAAATTCTTCTTTAAGCTTACTAGTCCATTTTTTCCTATAATAAAGTTCTACTTTTGCTATTATGAGATCATATTTCTTCCTGATTTATTTGTTGTCCTATAAATGAACTATCATCTTTACAATTATTTCACTTGTAGTCAAGTTCTTTAAGAATTGGAATTTCTGGGGAAAATTAGGTGCTATGGTCAAGGAAGGAGTGGCTTCAGGTTCACAAGGTAATCTAGGGCTGCATAGATGGTGCTGGCCTAAGAGCAAACCTAGTTCCATACCCTAGGAAGGAAAAAAAAACCTACTGATGGCGATTAATTAGTTATACTGTGAAGGTTAAAAGACTGTGTCACAGAAAAGCTGCATTTTTCTTTTCTTTTTTTTAAGATTTTATTTATTTTTAGACAGAGGGGAAAGGAGGGAGGAAGAGAAGGAAAGAAACATAAATGTGTGGTTGCTTCTCACATGTCCCCTACTGGGGACCTGGCCTGCAACCCAGGCGTGTGCCCTGACTGGGAATGGAACCTTTGGTTTGCACTCTGGTGTTCAATCCACTGAGCCACACCACTCAGGGCATGCATTTTTCTGATATCTATGAATGTGCTTAGGCAAAATTTCTATCTTTAAGTTTGTGTCAATGGATCAAAATGCTCAATATTTTCCTTTATTTAATATATATTTTATTATAGTGATTTATACTTTGAGAGTATATTTTTAGCTCACTTAATAATTTATTCATTCATTCAATAACTAATTATTGAGCACATACTCTTTGTGATACCATCATAAACAAAACTAATGATTTCTTCATTTGTGTAGAAGTTAAAAATAATGGAAGTAGCAAAAATGAAAACAATTCACTGCTCATTACAAATCCTGAGAGATGGAGTGCAACATCACACATATCTTAGCCAATAAACTTGCAGAAACTGATAATAGTCATTTTATATATTGCTTAAAAATTTCCAGGCATAATCTTATTGAATTATTTATAGCAATGATTTAAGAGATAAGAAATTAAAGACTTTGAGAGATTTGATGTCAAAACTCAGAGTCAGAAGTTGCAATGTCAAATTTAGACCAGCTCTCTGAGGCCAGATGCTTAATTAGTATAAACAACTTGATCTACTCACTTTCACACAGATGTTTGGATAGCATGAACTCCACTTTATATAGTCATTAAGATAGTGTTGATTGAATCATTAGGTAAAGAGGACATTTAATAAAATATGACTAAATAAATTAATTATTGTTTATGGAAGCCCACTTATAATGAGTTTATAACACTTTACATACCATAGGAAAAAAAAGGTAAAAGCATGAATGACAAATAAAATGTCTTTGGAGAGTCAAAATGATAATTAGCCTCAAACAAGTGTTTTAGATATTCCAAATTGCATCTGTCATTATCAAGAGCAATTTGTAAATAATTCATTTTATGAAGATCAATGAATCCTAAAAGCCAAGTAAAGAGGGTGATTTTTCTATCAAGATCTCTTACACACTTTCTTTATTGACTTAAGGGAACAAAAAAATTAGGATATTTATTTAAATAAGAGTTATTATGTTTATTAACTAAAAAGTCCCAATTGTTATCTTTACAAAATTTTGAAATTCAACTTCTACCTATTAAAAATAAACTTTCAGTTCCTTGAATGCCTAATCTCAAATCTGCAGACTAAATAATGCCTAAAAACACTACCAAGACACTTCCTTTTATCCTACAAGCACTTCAAAATAAATATAACTATCTCAATTTTAAGTGATAAAATTTTAGATTTTAGACCTTGAGATGTGATCCTATGTAATCTAAACAACCATTTACCCCTCTGGACTATTGCTGTTGAACATTTAATTTTGACTCAAATAAATATTCTAACAGTTTAGAAACCATTTCCTTTTGAACAAAACAGCAATAAGATTCAAGTGGCTGGAGAACACTCACAATGGATGGCTTCCAATTAAATGGTGCTACCCTTGCAGGCCTTTGTGTTTAGGCAGCAGGGTGGGAGTAATTTATTAGTCATATTCTATCCATTCTGAAAACAGGAGGTCAGACCATTACCTAATAACACCCACTGTTCTATTTCTGCTGTTTGAAAAAAATGTATGTTGAACATTAGGACAGTGGCATAAAAAAGCATTTGTAAGCTGGCTAAGCTTCAGGAACCTGGTACCCAATGGGCATAAAATAGATACATTGCATCCGTGGAACTTTATTCCTATCTCCAACACAGCTCTCACTGTTGAGATCTCCATGAATACTGTATGATTACTGCTACTCACACAGTTCAAAAAAACAATTATGTGGCACCCCTAAGATAATTATGTGCAGAAACTTCAAAAGAATTCCCAGAGGTGAACATTGAAAGAAGGGCTGGATGAAAACGGGTGTTAGAGATAAAACTGTCTAGAAAAGTGAAGTCAAGTCACTTCTGGTCATGTGGCTAGAAAAAAAATACAATGTGCACACCAAGAAGCCATTTTAAGTCTCCTTTTATCATTATTAATGCTTAATAGAATTTAAGCACACATTCAAGATCATCAAGACTAAATTGAAAAACACTAACATTCTCACCTGGCTTCTTATTTATAGAGTAATGAAAAAAAGCCATACTGCACTCATTATTTGTTTAATATGAGCCATATCCTAGACAATCTCATGACAGTAGGTGCATATGTAAATTCTTTACAGTCATAGTTACTTTAAAATATATAGTAATAATAAAAATGTGACTTTTAGTAGTACAAATACTACTGTTCCTCTGAGAAATAATACAATAATTAATAAATAATAGTACAAGAATAAACTCTGTCTCACACACTCACCACTATAAACCTACTTTTGCCTCACCCTATATGTATATATCCATACTGTGAGGTGATATTTTTACTCACTTGATAATACAAAAGATTTCTATAGTGAGTAATTTTAATAAATTACTTTAAAATCTTATATATACATATAAGTTTTTACAGAGTAGTATAACAGTTATGCTAGTTATTAATTATTAACCATATCAGAGGAATGGTTGACAACTATCATGATCTAAATGCTGATATATTTTTTAAAGATTTTATTTATTTTATTTTTATTTTTTAAAGTTATCATATTGTTGTTCAAATACAGTTGTCTGCATTTACCCCCACCAGATATTTAATTCAAACATATATTTTATTCTTTTAACAATATTTATACATAGGAAATATGATAAATCCTGAAAGAGTTTGGTTTTCAAAGTACTTGGCAACATTTTTCCCATGGTCAATAATTCAAGATAAATTTATGTTAATATAGTTTTTAATCGTATATTGTAGCTACAAAATCAATTAAAGTATAATTGACATAAAAATACATGAAAGCTGTACGAAGATACTGTTCCTTTTTTAAATGAAGAGACAGTCTTCTCAAGGGGATTGATTTCACGCTGACCAACACAGTTACAATAAATATCTCTGTAAAATCCAAGTGACAGACAATAGCAGACAGAAGAGAGGGAGAAAACCAGGAAGTGAAGTGTGAGGGTGGTGACAGTAAACTGAGAGGTGAGTTAAGACATATGCAGGTGGAGATCAGGGGAATCACTGCAGATTGGAGGCACATCATAAGCAAGAACTAAGAGGTAAAGTAAACTTTCCAGATAAAATAATCTAAAATACATCTTTTTGACTGTAATGATTGGAGAGTTCAGATTACGTCAAAAAAAAAGAAATTTAGAAAATTTGAGAATGAGTTAAAGTGATCTTAAATACTAAGCAAAGTAGCAAGTAGCACAAACATTTCTGTAAAAATACCAGGTTGCATTGATGGTGTGTGTGCACATGTATAACAGAAAACTAATGGTTTATTATGGTTTAATTGGAATACAAAAAATAAGGACTGATTTGGATGAATGGAGAAACTACTTCGGTGATTAAGATAGAAGTGATTGGTGCTGCACCAAAATGATTTCCATGCAGATAAAAAGGACATTTTAGATAGAGATTATACTAAGAAAGAAGAATGTAAAAGGCTTTATAATCAATTAGTTATATACTAGAAATGTAAGTATAATATGTAAGTATTTTAAGCCTTGGTGTAGGGCAGCTTACTTTTGTTTAATGATAAATTCAGCATTATTTTGAAGTTGGTGCTTCAGGAGGATTTAGGGATGAGAGTATATATGCTATGTCATAGTTGAAAAGGTGAGGATTTCTGTTAGGTCTTGTAATATTGTCTTTAAAATATTAGGAGTCTACAATAAAAAAAAAACCTTTGGTTTTTCTTATTAATATAAACTCTTTAAAAGTAAAAGAACTCCAGCATATGTCTTTGGAGCTTCATAAGTATTTGAGGTAAATGAATGTCTGTGTCTTGGGAAAGACTGTTGCATATCTCAGGCAAGGAAAAACACCTGGCGAGAGAGTAGTTAGCTTGTAGTAAAGAAAAAAATCTGACCAGTTTCTGGAACCTGAGGTGAAGAGAAATAGAAAAGAGTTTAAGGAAGACACTGAGAAAGGGCTCAGGGAAGCAATAAGAGAAAAGCTCTAATGTAGCTCCAGAAAGATGACAGAGCTCTCCTCTGTCTTTTTATTGCCAACAATACTTTTTAACAAGATTTAGTTAGCTGAGTGGCATAAAACACAGTTATGATATAAAAATAATAAAATCAGTCTGGATTGGAGAACACGGAACCTGAACTATGCATCAAGTTTGAATATAGTTAAAAGATGCAGGAGAGCCTAAAACTCATTCTCAGAAATGTTGGAAATGAAACATAAGGACATGGAAGTACAAGGCATCAGTTTGGGATCATAAAGAGACCAATTTGAATAAAACAAATAATCCATGAAAAGAAAAGAAGGTTCAGTAGGAAAGTACAAGGTGACAAGATACTCATTCTTTAAAACCCAGTAAAGCATTTGGGCTTCTGTCAATAGAATAAGAGAGACACAAAAGATGTTTGGGGGATAAATTTGTGTTTAAGTGACATTATGATATGCTATTAGTTTGTATTTATGTTTATTCTGGTGGTAATAGATGTGGTATTTTTGAAAAAAAGAGCTAGAGCTAGGATGTATGGTTAGGATTCTCATGAAATAATGCAGGAGTAAATAACAAGAATTAAATACTCAATGACACATACTTGAAAGCTTACTCTACTCTTATTTTAATTTCTAGATACAAAATGATGCAGTGGAGACATTATGGCTTTTACAAATATCTTATGTCTTTATCCAATGATTACTAGCTTTGAGAACTTGCTTGAGCAAATTACTTATTCTTTCTAGGTTCATAGATGATGCTGTGGGTCCACAGAATTGCTTCTATATCAAAAACATTATATAACTATAATATAGAGACAGACATAGAATATATTGAGTATATATGTACATATACATATGTGTATATATGAGATAATAGCACAGTGGCTGACATAATTCTCAGTAAAAATATTTGCTCTTTTATATCTTTTATTATTCTTTTTTTAATCATTTACTTTTTAAAAATATTTTATTTATTTACTTTTAGAGAGAAAGGAAGGGAAGGAGAAAGAAAGAGAGAAGAGAGAAACATCAATGTGTGGTTGCCTCTCATGTGCTCCACACCAGGGACCTGGCTCATAACCCAGGCATGTGCCCTGACTGGGAATTGAACTTGCAACCCTGATTCACAGCTCACAATCAATCTACTGAGCTATACCAGCCAGGGCTATCTTTTACTATTCTTTATTTAGCATCCATATATGTTATTTGTTTTACTTTATAATCCCTGTCACTGTTCTTTCTTTGGCAATATGCTTATAGTGTCTGTGTACTGCTTAAACAAGAGAATAATTTGTAATTATATAAATACTATAAAATAAAGCATTTCAGTGAAAAAAAAGAAATGATTATGCCAAAAGGAACATATAGTGGGAGAAGACCATACATAACTAGTTGAAATTTTCTCACGTGAGAAAAATATTTATCTTTGCCATTGAAGATTCTGGAATTTCTTCCAAAAGTTCCTTAGGTGAGCAATGATTTTTAAGTCCCATCCTAAGAAAATATTACCTCAAATGCACATCAGGAGTTAGCCATTTTGAGCATGTCACGTGCAGTATTTTTCTAGACATTTTATGGATTTTAATACCTTTTCAGATCATGTGAAGACATTTAGCAGACTGTATTTGCCCTTCATAGACAGCAAAATGCATCCTCATTGTTTGTGACATATGGAATCTTACTTAGCTCTGTGTTTCCTATTCACTAGATAAGCAGCGATTACAGATAGAGTCAGGACACACTGATTTCCTCAAAGTGATGCACTTTAATGTACTTATAAGATAATTTAAACCACAAGCTCAAAGGTTCAACTATAGTATGTTAGAAAAAAAACATTATTATAAAAACCTTTGGTTCTGCATGACTCTCACATTGAAGTTTTTACATTCACAATACAACCACTTACACCCGCTTTCTCAGTTTCACTGGTAGATTCATCTTTATTCAGAACACAGATACTCTAACTTTTAATATCTCTTCCATTTTACTAGCTGTGTAACCTAAGTAATTAAACTCACCGAGAATATTGAGCACTAATGCTATCCAAATGTAGTGAATATAAAATTATTTCCAAAATAATTATTTTCTTTAGACAAAAATTGGTTCAACTCCCATGATCAAAATTTCAAGTGATTTTTTAATGCCTACAGGCCTCCTTGTACATAATAACTTTAAAAAATACTAAGAATAATTTTAATACCAATTGTATGTTAGTGAATTACTTTCACATTAACTCAATCCTGACCACAGTTTGAAATAAATCTGAAAGTTGGGTATTATTATTTATATTTACTAATAAGCAAGCTATTGTCCACAAATCTGAGAGCTGTGCAATGTAGACTTAGTAGGTCCATTCATGGCTCCGTCTCCATAGCCAGCCAGTGAGTGTGGCCTCAGCATTGTGCTGAGGAGTCAAAGCATTAGTCCCACTTTTGAAAAGAATGTCTCATGCTATGGAGCTCAGCTTCTTTCAGGAGAGAAGAGCTGATGCAAGCAAGGGTAGTGGATAAAGTATAACAAAAGAGCAGCTGAAGCCCACCATAGTTGTTCAATAATCTTCTACAGCAACCACACATAAGGTTTTTAGATCTAAGTGTTTCGTGTATTGAACATACCTCAAAATGTATAACATATTCAAGCTGCCTTGCCCCTGCCCTTCATCTTTGGCTTGGACTTTCAGTGGGTCAGCTGTGAAGGGAGCTCTTACATGGGAGGTACCTGCTAGCTCTGGCTTCCTTTTGTTCACTGAGTCCTATCTTCTGATGTTTAAGGAGAAATGTCTTATTACAGTTTACTCTGCCTATACCTTCGTCCCTATTCTTCAAATATATTTAATGATTATATCATAATTACTAATCTATTTCATAAAGTCTTGTACATGGCTTAAACTTTCCATCTACATTACCTAGAGAATGATGTAGTTACCCTAATTAAAGGGTGGATTTTTCTTGAAGGGAATATTCAAAATATATCAATTCCTTCTTTTCAACCTGCTAATTATTACCTCAGTTCTCAATTTTTCAAGCCATTATCCTAAAAAATACCCTAATATACACACCAAGATATGAATAAGAACATATCCAAATGGTCTGCACTGCCTCCTGATCCTTAAAGGTGCTGTATGAAAGTGATCAGGTAAATGTAGGTATGATTTGGAAAATTGAAAAATTGAGGACCAAAGATGTTTAGAAAATAGGTTTTTCTTTCTAATTTATGAACTATTCAATCATGAAAATGAGGGAAAATTTTCTTCATTTCTCCCAGGCTGTATTTGCCTTAACATAAGTTAAACTTCCACATACACTATTATTTTTTTTAAAAGACACCTGAAAGACATAATGTGATAACAGCAAACTATCATAACACCCTCCATAAATCATTTTGATCCTACCTTTATTCAATATCTTTCAACCACAATTACACATTTCTTTTTTTGTTAAAATGTAGCTGGTTGCTCATGCTACCACGTTAATTGAAATTAAGCAGGATCATTCAACTAACTTTTCTACATAAATGTCTAAGTTCATAAAGCATATCTCATAGTTTCATAATATGTGATTGCTTTGATTATCCTCCTCCCATAGTTTTAATATGTTCAGGCCACTTTATAAGTTTGCTATGTCTTAACTATCTTTCAGCATCTTCAAAGTAATGTATGCTATCACTTTATATTAAACCTGAGCAGATGAATCCCTCCTCTGACTACAGTGAACAAACTAAACTACCCATATGAAATTTACCACATTATAGAATGTAAAATACTTGAGTTATTAGTCATGAAATGCAGTATCAAATAATTTGTACTCAGGCAAATCTGAGTGTAAGTTCAAACTCAAGTTTACGCAATAAATGACCTCATTCTTTAAGACCCAAGCATTTCACCTATAATATGAATATAATGGCCTTAAACCTAAGATTACTTAAGTAGCAAATGAAGGAAGATATGTAAGACAGTTAACATACCTAGTGTGTAGGAATTAATAACTATAATAATGATAATATTTATATATTCCCTGGGAGCATATATGAATTCAAATTTCTATTGTGTCATTCACTAATTTTATGACTTATTTCCTTTTAGTATTTAACTTATCTGATTCCAGTTTGATAATATATACACCTAAGGTTGTTAATTTATTTTCATAATACAGTTTTTGCAAAGAAATGTGGTAAATATTTTTTTAAAATCTCTTTGTTCTTATTTATGTAACTTTATCTTTACCAGCACAAGGGATTGCTTCACATATATTAGGTAATTAAATAATAAAAAGAGGAAAATTTGGATAAATAAGTAATCCAAATTTAAGGAATCCAAAATTTGGATAAATAAGTAATCCAAATTTAAGTAATCCAAATTTAAGGAATATAATAAAATTTAGTAAATTATTTTAATGGTATCCTTGCTAAAATATAATGCCTTTTTTCAGCTATAAAGTATATAACATTTCACATTATTTATATAGTTCAGAGATAAAATCATTCCTCCATGAAATCATTTTAAAAGTATATTGCATTAATTATGTTATTATAGTTGTCTCAATTTTTGCCCTTTTCCCTCCTCCACCCAGAACTCCTATTTAATTCAGCAATCCTCACAACATTGTTCATGTCCATGGGTCATGCATATAGTTCTTTGGCTACTCTATTTCCTTTACATCCCCATGGCTATTCTGTAACTGCTTATTTGTATTTCTTAATCCCCTCACCTCTTCACCCATTCCCCCTCCCATCTTGCAACCAATGAAATGTTTTTCATATCCCTGATTCTGTCACCATTCTTCTTGTTTGCTTAGTTTGTTTTTTAGACTCAGTTTTTAATAGATATGTATTTCTTACCTTTTTATTGTTCATAGTTTTGTTCTTCTTTTCCTTAAATAAGTCCCTTTAACATTTCATATGATAATAGTTTGGTGATGATGAGCTCCTTTAGTTTTTCTTGTCTGCTAAGCTCTTTATCTACCCTTCCTTTCTAAATGATAGTTTTGTGGGGTAGAACAATCTGGCTATAGGTCCCTGCTTTTCAAGTCTTTGAATATTTCTTGCCAATCCTTTCTAGACTGCAAAGTTTCTTTTGAGAAATCATCTAACAGTCTTATGAGAACCCCCTTGTAGGTAACTAACTTCTTTTCTCTTGCTGCTTTTAAAAGTCTCTCTTTATCTTTAACCTTTGGCATTTTAATTATGATATGTCTTGTTGTGGTCCTCTTTGCATCCATCTTTTTTGGGACTCTCTGTCCTTCCTGGACCTATGTGTGTATTTCCTTCACCAAATTAGGGAAGTTTTCTTTCACTATTTTTTTTTTCAAATAATTTTTTGCTCTTTATCTTCTCCTTCTGGCCCCCTATGATACAACTGTTGGAATGCTTAAAGTTGTCCCAGAGGCTGCTTACACTTTCCTTATTTTTTTTAATTGTTTTTTCTTCTTCTTGTTCTGATTGGTTGTTTTTTGCCTCCTTGTTTTCCAAATCATTGGTTGATTCTTAGTTTCATCCATTCTATGGTTATTTCCCTGCAAACTGTTCTTTTTTTTCAATTTGTGTATCCTTCATTTCTGACTGGATCTTTTTATGCTACTGAGGTCCTCCCTAAGCTCCTTGAGCATCTTTATAATGACTGTTTTGAACTCTGCATCTGATAGATTGCTTATCTCCATTTTGTTTAATTCTTTTTCTAGATTTTTGATCTGTTACTTCATTTAGCCCAGGTTTCTTTGTCTCCTCATTTTGGCAGCCTCCCTGTGTTTGTTTCTATATATTAGGTAAAGCTGTGATGACTCCCTGTCTTGGTAGTGTGGCTTAATGTAGTAGGTATCCAGTAAGTATCCTCTCCTATTACCCAAGCTGGGTACTTGAGGTGCACCTTCATATGGGCTGAGTATACCTTCCTCTTATAATTGAGTCTTGATTGTTGTTGGCAGGTCAAGGGGAGGCATTCACCCAGGCCAGTTGGCTGCAAGGACTTCTGTGACCACTGAACACCAAATTTCGTCTTCTGTGGAGGATCAAATGTGCAGGTCATGTGGGGGTACTCTGACATGGTATGGAGCTATCCATTAGGTGTGTAGACTCTGGGATTTCCCAGTAATACAGGCCAAGATTTTTGCCCACCTTGTTCCTCAATGGGCCACCTTGCCTGAGCTACAAAGCAATCTGAGATGGCTGCTACTTGTGCTGGGCTTAGAGATTTCCAGACAAAGCCCAAGCAGTGAATCTAGTATGGCTGCTGCTAGTGCTTGGCAGGGACCACCTAGCAAGAGGCTGGGGGTTCACTGAGGCCAGCCATTGCTTGTTTGGGAGAATTTAGGAAGTTGTGAAGCATGAGCCAAGACCAGCCATTCCTATGGAAAAGCTTTAACAGCTTTGATGGGACCTTAAATTGGGTGGCTCAGTGTCTCAGGAGATTTTCAAGGTGGGGCAAATGCAGTGCTGTCCAGGTTGATGTAGTTTCAGACATGGCACCCGCCTGCTGGTTCCATGGCTGTGTTGAGGGTAGGTTCCAAAAAGGGACAATGGCCTCCGCCCACCTTTCTGTCTGTGAGGAAGCTGCCCTTCTGCTATTGCCTTCATATCAGACCTTTCAGGCCTTCTTGTATGCCACTGGTGCCTTTCAAGCTGCTACCCCAATGCTGAGGTTCAGAGGGAGTAACTCTGAGCAAGTCCCAGCAGTAAGAAGTTATGGGTATTTATCTCCCTGGCACTGAAACCCTGGGCTGGGGGTCCCACATGAGGCTGAGGGGCCAGCCTGTTCCACATTTCCACCCCTTTTACCAGTCTGAATAAATGTGGCTTCTTCTTTTTACTTTTTTAAGTTACTAACTTTATTAAAACAGCAAATTCCTTTTATGTCTGACTATGTTTTCTTTCTTTTTTTAAGTTTCTTTTTTCCTTTATGTATGTATGTATGTATGTATGTATTTATATTGTTGTTCAAGTACAGTTGTCTCCATTTCCCCCCCACCCCAGCCATCACCATCTCCCACTTTGACCCCCTCTGGCTTTGACCATGTGTCCTTTATAAATATTCCTGGCAGCCCTTTCCCTGTTTACCCCCATAGGATATGGTTTCTTTAATTCCATCGTTGTCAGGTTCCATTCAACTCAAATGGTTCTGAGTGATGGTTGTTTAGTAGTTTATTTGTAATTTTGACATGGTTGTGTGAGGAGGCAAGCTGTGTTTACCTGTGCTGCCATCTTGACCAGATGTCCATGGAATCATTTTTCAGGCTATCCTCAGTGCCTCTGTGGCCATTAATGAATCATTAGAATTAAAGGGAGTTCCTAAGGCATCTTGGGAATACACACTTAGATAACAACTTTTTTCCTTTAAACATGATGATTTTTCAAAAACAGAATTATATCCTTTGCCTTTAAAGACATGTTTGAAATTTCTATATCATTAAAGTCATTAAAATCCTAACATTCCTTATTACACTTTAAAAAACAGCAGTATTCCATGGATTTCAGCTTTGTTTGATAATACTTTGGTCAGATATGTGTGAAATAAAATTTTTTGCTACTTGATATTTATAGAAATACAATGATAAAAGAGTTAACGGATATATAAAAGATAATGCAATGTGGGGTAAGCAAAAGTATAAATTTATTTACTTATTTTTTTGTGTGTGTTTTTTTTATATATATATATTTTATTGATTATGCTATTACAGTTGTCCCATTTCCCCCCTTCTCTCCCCTCCACCCTGTACCCCCTCCCACCCACATTTCCCCCTATAGTTCATGTCCATGTGTCATATTTATGAGTTCTTTAGTTTCTACATTTCCCGTACTATTCTTGCCCTCCCCCTATCTAATTTCAACCTACATTTTATGCTACTTATTCTCTATACCTTTTCCCTCTCTCTCCTCCTCCCACCCCCCTGCTGCTAACCCTCCATGTGCCCTCCATTTCTGTGGTTCTGTTCCTGTTCTAATTGTTTACTTAGTTTCTTTTGGCTTTGCTTTAGGTGTGGTTGTTGATATTTGTGAGTTTGCTGTCCTTTTACTATACATGTCTTTTCTTTATCTTCTTTTCTTAGATAAGTCCCTTTAGCATTTCATAAAGTAAGGGCTTGGTGAGGATGAACTCCTTTAACTTGACCTTATCTGAGAAGCACTTTATCTGCCCTTCCATTCTAATTGAGAGCTTTGCTGGATAGAGCAATCTGGGATGTAGGTCCTTGTCTTTCATGACTTGGAATATTTCTTTCCAGCCCCTTCTTGCCTGTAAGGTCTCTTTGGAGGAATCAGCTGACAGTCTGATGGGAACTCCTTTGTAGGTGACTGTCCCCTTACCTCTTGCTGCTTCTAGGATTCTCTCCTTCGTTTTTACCTTGGCTAATGTAATTATGATGTGCCTTGGTGTGTTTCTTCTTGGGTCCAACTTCTTTGGGGCTCTCTGAGCTTCTTGGATTTCTTGGAAGACTGTTCCCTTTGCCAGATTGGGGAAGTTCTCCTTTATTATTTGTTCAAATACGTGCTCAATCTGTTGCTTTTCCCCTTCCGATTCTGGTACCCCTATAATTCGGATATTGGAACGTTTAAAGGTGTCTTGGATGCTCTTAATGTTTTCCTCAATTTTTTGAATTCTTATTTCATCATGCTTTCCTGCTTGGTTGATTCTATCTTCCTTCTGGTCCACTGTATTGTTTTGAGACTCATATTCCTTCCTTTCACTATTGGCTCTCCTCCGCGTGTCTTCCTGCATCTGTTTTATGGTACTCTGCATTCTTTCATCTAAATTTCGTCCAAAATCCACCAGTTCCGTGAGCTTTCTGATCACCAGTGTTTTGAACTGCACATCTGATAGATTGGCTAATTCTTGGTCGCTCAAAAGGATGAGTGAGTCCTGGGGGACTGATTTGCTCTGTTGAAAACATGGTTTTTTTTTTCCCCCGTTTTCTCCTTTTTTTTTTCGTCTGGTTGCTCTTGTTACGGTGGGGGGGCGGAACCTTAGGTGCTCACCGGGGCTGGGCACCCCGTCGCTAGATTGTGACGTTATATGTGGGGGCGGGGCGGGAGAAAACAATGGCGGTAGTTCCGTTCCCCTGGACTCAGACCCTTGTCTGGGCTGCAAGTTCTGCCCTGGTCCACAATCACTGCCCCTCTGGGTCTGCCAGCCGCAGCTTGCGTACTCAGGGATCACCGCTGCCTTCTTACGCGCCCGATGGCTTTTGCGCCGATTTCGCGCCAAACCTTCCTCCGACCTCCGCGCGCCGCCGACCTGAGCCAGCCCCGCGCCCGCCGGCTCGTCTTCTCCTACCAGTCCGGATGAACGCGTCTACTTCAACTTCTTGGCTGCCCGACTTCCATTCAGATAAATCCTCTGCCGGATCTGGGTGTTATTCTGATAGTAAATTATTGTTGTAAATTATTGGTTTTCTAATCTTGGTTGTACGAGGAGGTACGGTGCGACCACCTATTCCTCCATCTTGCCGGAAGTCCCTGCAAAAGTATAAATTTAATTTACAATATAGACAAAATTGAATCCCTAACAATCAGGAATTTATACCACTCTTAACATTTCACATTTTCAAGATTTGCTGCTATGTTGACTACTAGTTCATTTTATTTACTTTTTTCACCATTATGTATGTTAGAACACACACAAAAAAATGAAGTATAAAATATAATCATTACTATAGCAGGAAAATTAAGACAATTTGGCACAAATGGTGAACAGAAGTAATTCTTTGTAGACATAAGAGTGTACTAGGGAAGCAAAGTGGAAAACACTGTATCCCTCTATATAAAATCACAAATTATTTTGTGTATTACAGTGCATATATAAAACAAACATTTCATTATAAATAAACACAAATAACATTGTATATAATATATTGTAATTAAGACATTTATTTTCCATCTTCAGTGGTATGGCTGTATATAATATCACATACTGCACTGTATAGATGGTCATAGCAAAAAATTCTATATGACTAAAGCAGATTTATAATCTTAGTGTAGACAATAATGTAGTAGAAAAAGTCATCTTTTATGCTGAGCACATAACCAACACTTAATATATTTGCATTAGTTAAGTGGTAATAGGAATAAAAAAATTATATTTAAGTTATTAGTGAAAAGACTTTAAATATTGAACTTTAAAAGTTCAATGGAGAAATCAAGGTGCCTATCACAATAGCAATTTACTTTTAACATATTAGTTGAGTGATATTCAGAAGAAATTAGAAGGAAAAAGACTTCAGGGTCTCATAAGCATAAAGAAGTTGAAGAAGGTCGATCCTGAAACAACTGCTAGAGAGGATCAGAGAGATAAAACTTAAACTTCGTAATTACTGTTAGAAAATGAAAGAAATAAAAATGGCCAACATCAAGTTGAAGCTTTCAAGTGGCAGAGGAGATTCCTGAGGAACAGCAATAAAATTTATCTAGACACAGTGATCGGAATTCATATTAAACGATGACTAAAGAAAAAAAAAGCCTTTATCAATATATTATCAAGAAAGTCCCTAGAAATTATTCAGAGTTAAGTAGTAAATTACAGGAAACAGGAAAGATGACTTCCTGAGTCATGGGGAATTAAAAACCTTGAGATAAAGAAATAAAATTCTAAGTTTGAAACCTATGAAGACCCAAGCCAAGAATGAACTCCTGAAAAGTAGTTAGCAAATTCATTTAAGACAGCTCTGATTATGTGTAGAAATGGACCAGTGACCAAATAAGAGAAATTTGAATTTAGGTTGTTACTTGGGATAGCAATTTGCATGCTATTCTGGGTAATCAGATATAGAATCTATTAATCAACGTGAGTTTTTCTACTTTCTGAGTAAACATCTATATATACCAGTAAACATCTACATCTATAGGAAATTAGGCATGCTTAAGAAAAACTTTAGCAGTGGGACCCCATTCTGATAAAAATCGATTACTGAATAAACAAAAAATAAATGGGAGAGAATAGACACACTTTCCCAAGCAGAAAAATTCCAAGTAAATATATAGATGCTCTCTAATCAGGAGGTGGAGCGTAACTCCCCATCCCTCAAGTATGGGCTGTGCATACTGACTTCCTTCCAAAGAGTACAGTGTAGAATGGGTGAAAAGAAGAGTAATTTCATGGTGTTGAGACCTGAGACACCTTATCTCAGTCAGATAATCTAGGTCAACATCATCACTGGTACCTCAGGTTAATAGCATGTACCCTCGATTGGATGTGATGAGAATGGCACTTTAACTGTGTTCTTCCTCCCAAAAACCCACAATCCTACTTAAATCATGAGAAAAACATCAGGAAAATTCCAACTGAGGTACATTTTATAAAATTCCAGGTCAGTGCTTCTCGGGCTGTTCAAGATCATCCAGAACAAGGGAAGTCTGAGAAATTGTCACAGCCATGAGGAGCCTAGAGACACATGGCAAGCAAAAGTAGCATGCTGTCCTGGATGGTATCTGGGAACAGAAAAGGGACTCGAACTAAAAGCTCAAGAAACCTAAAAGAGCGTGGACTTCTGTTGATTTAGAAAACAGAAGCAGACAAGCAAAACCTTAACAGGATGGTACTAAAAATTATATAAAATACCTAGAACATTTTTTAAATTATTCGTATGCTGAAAATCACTATCTACAAGCCTTAAAAATTAGGCTAGTGGCAAAAGGTGGCACTGTCGTAGAGCTGCACAGACATCCCTGATTCCACAATTATTCATACAGTTTAGGTTGCTTACTGGTATCATGGTATGAGCAGAATATTCTCTCTGTGGAAACAGAGATGCAGAAATTGAGGGTTCAAAGTGCAGTGAATTACAGGCACATGAATTTTATCACTTGTCTTAGGCATGACATTAAAATGAGCTAAACAATTTTCAAACAATAATTCACAAATATATTGGTGGGTATATGTGTGTATTAAAACCAGAAGAGATAAAATGTATTAAATCCTTATATATAATGTAGAATTGTTTCCAGAAAATACAGTAACTCAAACAACATACACATAAGTACATACATATATACATGCACATATATGTACATACATATATAATGTTTTTGGTTCTTAAAACATGGACATATTAACCATAACCTACATTTATTAAAACTGTACTACTATGGAAATTATGTTTTATTCTATCTTTTTTTTTAAGTTTTTTTAAAGATTTCATTTATTTATGTTTTAGAGAGGGAAGGAGGGAGAAAGAGAGAGAGAGAGAAACATCAATGTGCAGTTGCTGGGGGTCATGGCCTGCAACTCAGACATGTACCCTAACTGGGAATTGAACCTGCAACACTTTGGTTCGCAGCCCGTGCTCAATCCACTGAGCTATGCCAGCCAGGGCCTATTTTATTCTATCTCTAATGGTAGAGTTCTGTGAAAAATATATTGAGTTCACTATCATATAGATATATTAATCATGGTGTTAGTAAAAGTATTTAAAATGATACAAGACAATTGAACAGTTAGAAGTATGCTTCCAGAAAAGAAATTGATAAAATAATAAGAATTTTGCCTTTATGAGCTTAATGAATACAGAAAATTTATCACATAAAACAAAGTAGAATCTAAAGAAATGAACTACAATAAACTATTAATAGTTTAAAATAAAGTACACAAGTGCTCTTCAGATACACAAAATAGAAAAAAATTATTAATAAAATATTTAGGTTTTTTAAAGATTCCATTCAATATTTACAAAAGCAATTGAGCAACAAATTAAAAAATATTTATGAGCATAATAGATTAGATATCTTATTCTATAGAAAATATTGCTAAGAAATATTAGGAATTCTAATGCTACTTCCCTGTCAAGCTAAACCCTTTTAATAATTTATTGTAATAGCTTTCTAAAAGTTTTCCCTACTTTCATGCATAGGAATCTATTTTTAGAATCTATCTTTTTTAGAATCTATTTTCAATCTAGGAGCCAGATGATCTTATTAAAAAATTAGTCAGATTACTTTACATCTTCACTCAAAATCATGTGATGGCTACTTGCTTCTTCTAGAGTGGACTCTAAAATCCTTACAAAGCCTGAAAGACCCAGTGGGCACTGGTCCTTAACTCCGTGATGATTATCAACCTTCTTATTATCACCCTCCTCCTCTCTCCTTTTCCTCCATCTATATTGATCAACACACTTGAATCTGCTAGGTATGCTCCTTTGTGAGAGACATTTTACTGCTGGTTTCTCTGCCCAGAACAAATTTTGCATCTATATCTAAATCACCTTCTTCTATACTCCCTTCATGCCTTTGATCAAAAATTACCTTCAGAATGAGGTCTATGCTTACCTTATTTATTTTGCAACTCCAGCTCATCATTCTGTATTCCTAGTCCTCTTTACACTGTTCTATGTCATGTCCATAACGCTCACCTTTTATCATATTATTTGTTTTATTTATTACCCTAATATTTATTATTTGTATTCTACCTCCAGAATATAAGCATCATGAAAGAAGAAATTTGGTCTATTTGCTCTACTGGAAGCAATCCAGACTCTGACACAGTCAATGCTCAGTGAATGCTTGTTGAGTGAATTGACAAGAATGGTATTTTTGTTCCTTGTGGTTCTTTTTAATTATTTTTGTTCAGAGATCTAAAATAGGAGTTACTGAAACACCAAAGGAAAATTGAAGTAAAGTAACTGCAAAGTCAAAGATTTATTAAAAAACATGTATCTGAGATCCTACTGAAATGAAAAGCAACTCAACAACCCAAGAGAGATAACAAAATTTTATAACTCGGGTAAATTTATGTTACTTGTGGCACTCAACAAGTAAGAAATCTTCCAGGCCCTTTATTCCACCCATTAGAATTGAGAGAATGTAAGGAAGAGCAATTAAGAATATCATTCCCAGAGTCATATTTCCTAGCTTGGAATTCAAGATTTTTTGCTTAATATCTATGAGAACAAGGTATTTGACTTATTTTGTTTCAATTCCTTCATGTGAAGAGTAGAAATGGTAATAATGCTTAACTAATACAGTTTCTGAGGCTTTTAAAATTTGTATAATAATGACAACAGTGCCTACCTTTGTAAGGTTTTTCTATCATTTCCTAGTTTTATTTCATAAAAATAAATAGAATATATTCCTTCCATTTGCAGTAGTTTTCCCATCATCTCTTGGCTTGTTGAAGATCATATTATGTAGTTTTCTGGACTGGAGGTCAGGAAAAATGTTGTTTTGTTCTGTGAATTTCAGAATTTTTGTCTCTAACAATTCTACTTGAAATACATTTTTAACTGATATAAAATACAATTATTTTGTCCTTTATTTTCTTAAATGTATTTGTAGATATGCTTCAATAATTGAATATCTTTATTGAGAATACTGAAACCCAACCTGATATTTTTCTTTATCTATGTCATAGGTGGGCACAGGTAACCAGGTTCTTGGTGATTGGGACAAAGAATTGAACCAAACACCCAGAGTTTAATAGCAAAGAACATGGGAGCAGGCCAACTCGGAGCAGAGATTGACCTCATAGGCTAGAGGGACTCTATTCTTACAGGGCAGATCCTTCCTGGCTAGTTTTGGCGGGCTTTTACTGCTCATGTGCAAGTAGTTGTATTACGTTAAAGCTACTGCACATGTGGTCTCCTGTGATTTTCCCTGGTTGGCCACCAGGTAAGGGGGTCCCACAATGTTACTGAATAGGCCCCTCCTTCTCCTGGGGTCCTCCTGTACTAGGTTCACTTTCCCTCTTGCCAGAGAATTATAGCTTTCCATGTTAGAGATTGGTGAAAAGGAAAGGAATTATTCAAGTTATACAGACTTAAGAGTAATGAAGAGTAATGACTTAATGTCTTCATCAAAATCCTAAAGTCCCTTAAAACACCCACAAATACACACAGTCCTTCCTTTCCCACTTTTCCCAGTCTGAGATACCGTATCTCAGGAAAAGAAATAGAAGTCCCTGGCTCAGGCAGCCCTTGGTTCTTCCCAGTAATCTGTACTCAGCTGGTAGGCTTCCCTCAGTTCCTTGCACCATCAGCTGTGTTGCCAGGAGCTCCAGTTCTTATTCCAAAACCACATGGAACCTTCTCATGGCCCACCAGCAAAAGTCCTTTCACCCCTTTCCTTCCTGCAGTGTTTCTCCTACATTCTTCCAAACTGCTAAGAGAGAGCTCTCTGCATTGCTGCTACATCTTGCTTTCCAGCTTCCTAAGCTGTGTGGCAAAGGAGACCCAAAGCTATGTGATTGTCCCCCGCCAAAGCTGTGTGGCGGTTCTCTGCCAAAGGCACGTGATGATTCTTTGCTAAAGTCACATGGTGATTCTTTGCTAAAGCTTAGCGGTGGTTCTTGTCCTGGCTGCAGGGCCCTGGGTTTAAGCCCCAGCACTAATCTTCCTCTGAAGCCCCATTTCCGACTCCTCCCACAATCAGCTACACTTGCCAGCACTCCGGTATTTCCCAGCTTTTCTGGGCTGCCATGGTAAGTCTGGACAGGCATGGGCCCTGTGGTGTGGAGCCAATCATCTCCAAGCTCTCATGCAAGCTCTGCAACCAGGGGGAGTTGCCTCCCAGTTACAATGTGTGTGGAAGTCACTCCCTTCTCCCTGGGTTGGCCACAGCTATTTAGCATATCTATGAAACCAGTTAAAGGTTATAGATATGTTAAATGACTATTTTAGAGGTTATCTGCAAAACTGTTGCTATGCAAACAACTCAATGGCCCTGTTCCATGCATCCCATCCCCCAGCTCAGACTTGTGGTGGTGAGGACATCCCATATTTTTAATATTTCCTGGACACTCTGAGTTCTGAATGCCATTACAAATCCTTCTTTTGGGGCCCCCCTGGCTGCACCCTCTTACATTTATGTGAATAGATTTTGTTTTATTGTTTACATTTGAAATTTGAAAACATAATAGGTTATGATACATTGTTGATATTCTATTGATATTTCATACAATTTTTCCTGTCACATAATTATGACTTTCTAATAAGCCCTACATGTACGGGCATTTTTATTGAAGAGGAGTTCTCTAAAATGGCTTCTTTGATATTTGGTTACTTCAAGTGCTTTGGGTTTTGTTATGGGTTGTCTAATTATGAGTACATATTAAATTTTCTTTAGTGTAACTGCATTTTAAAATATTTTTAAACCACAACTTATTTTGGTTGCATGCTGTTTGATTCCCTACTGTTGTTTCTTCACAAGCAATAAGACAGAATAGAAACAACAGTCAAGCAACAAAGTAAACATTAGAAACAGATCCACAAGTAACCTCAATAACAATGCATAGTAGATAGTAATTGTAAAGTAATACAAATCAATGCATTAAAGAACAATATTAATTCAAAATATTTAAAATATTTAAGCAAAAACTTAACAGAATTAAAAGGAGGAAAATAGGGAAATCCACAATTGATACAGGAGATTTTAGCACTTTTCAAGTAATAATAGAAAAGAGGAAAAAAAATTAGAATGTCAAAGAAAAATAGCAATGACAGATTTGGACTAATCAATATATACAGAACAATGCTCCCCAAAATGGCAGAATACACATTCTTTTCAAGCACATAAGATATTTTACAAATATTAACCACATTTGAACCAAACAACAAAATTTAAAAATTACAAATCATCTCTGACTGATGTGGCTCAGTGGGTTGGGTGTTCTCCCACAAACCAAAAGGTCACCAGTTTGATTCACGGTCAGGGCACATGCCTGGGTTGTAGGCCAGGTCTGCAGGTAGGGGCATGCAAGGAGCAACCAATCAATATTTCTCTCATATATTAATGTTTCTCTCCCTTTCTTTCTCCTTCCCTTGCCCTCTGTCTAAAAATAAATAAATAAGACATTTGAAAAATAAGGAAAAATTAGAAATGAATAATCAATCACAATTGATCAAATTGTTGATAAAATAAAATAACAAATGGTTAAATTAAGATGTATACAGATAGTTGAATGTAGAACATTTTTCTACATGTGATTCAAGGGAAGAATCTCAATGAAAAATAGAAAATATTTTTAACTGAAACATAATGAAGATACGATGTATAAAAATATGTGGGGAAATGGGAATATCTGTAATAGTGTCAACAATAAGATGAAGTTAAAAAGATATGTGCTATTTCCATATTTAGTTTTATTTATCACTTTATTGATGTGTACTTTATGTACAGCAAACTATAACCCTTTAAAGTATATACATTGAGTGAGCTTTGAGAGATGTATACAACCACAGAGCCCTTGAAAAAGTCAAACACAGCTCCATTACCACAAATTTCTTTGTGTCCCTTTGCAGTTCATCATTTCCTCTCCTTGTGCCCCCAAGTGAACATAATCTAATTTTCTCACAATAAGCTAATTTCAACTTTTATAAATTTATTTAAGTAGAATCCTACTTTAGGTATCCTTTACATCTAGAGGATTTCACGCATGATAATGACTTCTAGATTTATCCATATACTATTAGCAGTTTGTTCCTGTTCACTGCATAACAGTCAACTGTGGTATAAAACACATAGCTTTTATGTTGGGTTGGCCAAAAGGTTCATTTTTTTTTATGAACAATAAAAAATTGTTCAATTTTTTGAACAGTTTTTTTAGAAACAATTTTGTTAGATTGTATTGTGATAGTTGTCATATCAGCATGCATTTTTTTTTAAAGTATCAAAATTGGTGAATGTTTGTGTAAGGGGATCAATTGTACGGTGGTGGATGATAAGTAGATTTACAGTGGTGAACACTATGTAGTGTATACAAACATCAAAGTATATGTTGTATGCCTGAAATGTTATAATCTTATATAACTATTTCACTTTAATAATTTTTTAAGATTCCATGTTTAAGATATTACAATGTTTCTTCTAACTGAAATAAATATACAGTGAAAATCAGTGAGAATCAAATATGTAGTTAGAAATAGTATTTTATTATCTCTTTCAGATAATTGTGGCTATTTTTCTTTGATACTATGCCAACATTTTAGGTGCAATGCAGTGTTTGCTTGTCTGTTGCAATTTGATCTCTCAGAAGAGAAGGACATGGAAAAGGGAGACTGATAGGGAATAGAAGTAGATTCAAAGAGAACCTCATATTTAGCTATAACATTTTAAATATTTTATTTAAAAAATCTGGAGGGTATCTAAAAAAGTGTTAACAGATATCAATTCCATGAAGCCTCATAATCAGTGTGGTATATTCTCCATTATTTAATGTTTTCAGAATAATGTTTTATAGCATAGCATCTGTATATGAAAGGTAAACTTTTAATTACCATTTTAGAGATAAATGCCTTAAAGTTTAAAATAATCAAAATTTGTGACAATTTTGAGAATTTACCTAAATAATTCCTTATTTATTTTTCTGTGATTATTAGAGAGGATGATTGCATTGATTTAAAAGAAAAGTAAATAACTCTAGTGTAATAAAAGCCACAACATTGTAATAGCATTAACAAAAGAAGTTTAATTCCTAAATATGAAAACATGATGAGATAAAGATTAATGTACAAGTATTTAAAATTACAAATATAAAATAAACTAAAAGTAAGGTTTTTCTTTGGATGGTATACTCAACAGCAAGGGATAAAATTAAATTTTAACACTACCTGAAAAACTAGCCAGCAGGAAGAATATGGCAGGCTGTAATGAAATGACTCATTCTCCGACTCTGCTCTGATTAGGTGCATGACTTCAATTACCCACTGAGTGCTTCTAACAGGTTCTGTAGGGATTGGGAAAAATTACTATGGTTATGTGTCCTTCTGCTTTCAGGAATAAGTTGATCACAGCCAGAGCTAAATAACAAATTAATCCTACAGTGTTATACCAATAAGTAATATACCCCAGAACCACAATTTATTTCTCTCCCATTTAAAAAAGTAGAATTAAAAGCACGTAGACTGGTTTGTTAAGGTGTACAAACACAGCTTCAACAGGCTGGAGCCAGACATGTACCAGAAAAATCAGCACTACTCCCAGGAGCTCCTTTTATCCTTTATCCCCATCAGCAGAGTTGGTTGCATCTGTGTCTCTTCTATGAAACTGCTATAGAATGAATGCTGCTGGTAGGAGGACATTTACCCAATCAAGAGGCAAGAAATCCTTTGAAATTGTTTTTTTTTTTTTTTTTTTTTGGTATCCTTCTTCTCATTGTCACTTGGCAGAGGAAGGATTTGGGGTTTTACTTGTTTTGGTGGAGTATCTAAGTGACTATTTGGAACAACCATATTGATGAAATCTCACTTTTGTTAATAGTTTGTGTTTTGCAAGTGCTTTGCCAATTTTATTTCATTTGATTTGTATCACCTCCCTGAATAAAAAGAATTTACTTTAAAGTTGGAGGAGAATAACACACATAGAGGCTTGCAGAAGATCTTAGAAAATATTAACAAAAGAAGAACTTGAATTCACTTCTTTTGACTCTTTAAAATACTCTTTCCATAAAAATATCTTTTTCTCTTAACAAGAAGTGCTAGGAGCACTTGACATAATACTTCTGAAAATTATAACCTCAGCAGAATGTTTCTGTAGAAACATTATTAGCAAATATATTACTCCAGAATTTGTCTTTCAATAGACAATTACTCACTAAATCTTAATTAACAAGCCTTTTTATTAAACTTCTGCTGTCTGGCCTCCTGTTTGGTTTCTATCTCTTCATTAGAGCCAGACCGATAAGAGTTCCTCAACCACATAGTAGGAATAAGTAAAACTTGTCAAATGAGAGTAATCCAAAGCACTAGTTTACATTTAAAAATACAGCTTTTTTCTCATAAATTCATAGCTTTCTCTTGCCTTTCTTTGTTCTCTAGAAGTATGCAAGGCACACTAATGCACTGCATGCTAATGGGTTCTCATAGCCTTAGAGCAAATATTAGCATCTTGTTTGATATTAGCATCTATTTAAACTTAGGCATCTATTCTATTGTACACTTTTAAGAAATTCTAAATCCCTTTTCTCTGTCTTTTCTATCTCCAGAAGAAACACTCGACAGGTATTTGAGGGAAGAATACAAATTGGGCCATGGAAATTTGGCGTGTATTCCTAAGCTCATTTTCTAATAGCCACAAAAAGAAAGACCAAAATCACAGGGAAAAAGTTATAGATTCTCATTAATTACTTAAAGAACTTTCTTAATAAGTGAATATATTCAACATTCAAAAGAGAGAAAAAATATCCTGTTTATTATTTTCTTGCTCACAACAACACAGTATATTTTCTTATTGAAAGGATATTTCTATTTTTATTTAAAGGCATATTTTTTCTTCAAGTCTTAAAACTACATGCACACATTTAATGTACCTAAGGAAAAGAAGCCAGCGCTAAATTACTGACATGTTTCACAAGTGTATATAGTAGCTTCTTGTGAGTCTATGAACTTATTGATTACTTAAAATCACACTTAAATTATTTAGCAAATATCCACCTGCTTACTCTGGAATATGTTACTGCTTGTGTTCCAAGAATAAAGGACTCAGTAAGTTATTTGATTTTTTGGGGGGGGATTAGAAGCCATTTAAACAATTCAAAACTAAAGTATATTTTTGTTATTTATTTACAATACTGATTTAAAAATTGTGATAATATTGAAATAACATTTCCCTTTAAATACCCTTTTTTTAGCTTTGAAATCTTTAAGTAACTAAGTGGTAGAAATTCCATTATTTCCTAATTGTAACACTTTCCCTCTTTCTAATTTTTAAGAGTGACAAGGCTGATTTTAATTAAGCCTGCATGCATAATATTTTAATCAAACCTGCATGCATAAGATTCATGTTGTTACCCACAAGAAATGTCCATATCTAAACCTGTAATTGAACTACCACTCCCTTGATGTATATCCACAAGAAGGAAATCAGTGTTTGAGATGTAGAAATTATTAGTTTGGTGCCTGTAACAAGTCCAATCATATTAAAGCTGTATACATCAAGTTAAAATACTTCAGGATTTAATTAAGTAGTTCAATATTTATGGTAAATAACTAATATTCCCTCTGTATCTTCATGAAGAGTATGGTATTTTTTAGAGTGCTGCATGTAAGTTACATAGTTTATTGTTATATATGCCCAATATGTAGACTAATTTTCTTGCTTGGGAAGTTCTAAATGAAAAATTATTGTAGAAAACTGATATATCAATATGTTAACATAACTAAACTGTGACTTTACATTTCTGATCAGCTAAATTCTCTAGTAAATAACTGAAATCTTATAGTAAATCAATTAAGTCAGCCCTCTGGTTCTTTTACATCATTATAGCCTCTGTTTCTGCTCAATCAACTTTTATAATAAGCATTAGTATACTTCTTTTATGAGTCAGTCCAATCATTGTTGTCTGTACCTCTTCAACTAGGGTAGGATCTTTTGCCCATCATTTTGCTTCTTGCTCTCTCTTTGACCATGGACTATGACAGACATGGAAGAGCTTCTAATAACATTGCATTAAAATCTTAAGTGTTTTTCTTCAGTATAGATCTCAGAAGATCTTTATACCATGTCAAGAGCTAATTATAGATTATACTTCTCCTAACATAAAGTATGTACTATAGTGGTACACAGCACATTTTAGTGTGAGGCCTAAATTTTCAATGAAGATAATTGGTACATTAAATTAGAAAGTTCTTGAAATGAAGAAATTATGTTAATAAACAAAGTATGTTTTAAACCCACTTGTGCTTTAAGATAAGGCAGGAACATAAAATGGAGTAAAAATAGCCTCTTTAATAAGTGGTGTTGGGAGGTCTGGACAGGTGCATCCCCCTCAAAAAATAAAACTAGATCATCAACTTCCACCACACACCAAAATAAACTCAAGAGAGATAAAAGACTTAAATATAAATCATGACACCATAAATTCCTAGAGGAAAATATAGGCAGGAAAAATTCAGATATCCTACACAGCAATATTTTCATTGATACATCCTCTAGGGCAAGGGAAATAAGGGAAAGAATAAACAAATGGGACTACATCAAATTAAAAAGCTTCTGCTAGGCTAAAGAAAACATAAACAAAATGAAAAGGGAACCAAATGTATGGGAAAACACGTTTGCCAATGATACCATGGATAAGGGTTTAATCTCCAAAATGTATAAAGAACTCACATGACTCCACACCCGTAAGACAAACAATCCAATTTAAAAAATGGGCAAAAGACCTGAACAGACACTTCACCAAGGAGGACATACAGAGGTCACATAGACATGTGAAATAATGCTCAACATCATTAACCATTAGAAATGTAAATTAAAACCACAATGAAATACCACTTCATACTGGTCAGAATGGCCATCATTAACAAATCAATGAACAAGTACTGAAGAGGCTGTGGAGAAAAGACCCCTTGTAAATTGTTGGTGGGAATGCAGACTGGTGCAGCCACTGTGGAAAACAGTATGGAATTTTGTCAAAAACCTAAAGATGGAGCTGCCTTTTGATCATGTGATCCCACTGCTGAGATTAAACCTTAAGAATCCTGAGACATCAATTCAAAAGAGCCTATTCACCCCTATGTTCATAGCAGTGTTATTTACAATCGATGAGAACTGGAAACAGCCTAAGTGCCCATCAGTAAATGAGTGGGTCAGAAAACTGTGGTACAAAAGAAAGAAGGAACTCCTGTCCTCCAAGAAAACATGGATGGACCTGGAAAGATTATGCTAAGTGAAATAAGCCAGGTGGTGAAAGACAAATACTGTATGATCTCACCTTATAAATGGAACCTGATGAACAAAATAAACAAATGAGCCAAACAGAATCAGAGACATGAAACAAAGAACAGACTGAGACCAGGGAGATGGGAGAGGGATAAGGGAGAAAACAAGGGGAAGGGTCTAGTCAAGGAATGTGTATAAAGGACCCATGGGCAACAGGGTGGGGAATGACTGAGGGAGCAGAGGAGGGGATGTGGAAGGGTAGGGGAGACCAATTGGGAAAAAAAATGGGACAACTGTAATTGAACAACAATAATTTTTTTTAAAGATAGAGTAATGCAGTTATTATGTAATGTGGGTGTGTTGTGAAAAATTTTAGTTGTTTTTGGAAATAGAGAATTTATGGATATGATTTATCTGTTGATCATTCAAATGAATTTTATAGAACACTATATTTTATATAGAGATCTGACACTAAAATCTGAAATAATATAGGTTAGCCACATGAATTATGTGTGCCTTGGTTTTCTATATACTAATAGCATCATCTATATTTCCTGATATCAATGTGGATTGAATCAAGCTCTTAGAAAGTTGAATAAAATTAGTGGATGTATAGCTGTGTAAATATCTGTCATCTATCATAGTGTTAAAGAAATATAGCAAAACCCCACAAGTCACAAGTGATCATTATTATTCTCGTAACCTCACATGGTATTCTCAATTTCACTGTTTCACTTCCATGTAAACTGACATAGTTCTGGTTTAGTGCTGTGCATTTGTCTTTTCCTCTGCCTAAAACATTCTTTCTCTATATAACTTTGGCTTGCTCTATCACTTCCTTCAGATATTTACTCAAATGTCATTTTCTCAGTAAAATGTCCCCTAATTACCTTATCTAAAATTACAGTCCTTTTCCTTGAAACTTCCTATTCCAATCCCTTGATATATGTTTCTCCATAGCATTTGTCCTGGTCCAATATGGTTTATGTTTGTGCATATGTATGTGTGTGTATGTGTGATTGAGTGTTAAGGTTACCAAGTAAAAAGCAAGATAGCAGTTAAATTTTAATTTTAGGTATAAGTATGTCCAAATACTGCCTAGGACATACTTATAATAAAATGTTATTTATTATTTATCAGAAATTTACTTTTAGCTGTGCTTTCCAATAGGCAATACATGGAGCATATATTTAAAATACAATATATCATGCATTATTCTAACATACTTGGGGCATATATATGCTAAAATTTATATACTCTTTATCTGAAATTCAAATTTAACTGGGCATTTTTTATTTTTTTATACATCTGGCAATGTGTGTGTGTGTGTATCCTCAACTAAAATGCAATCCCTGCTAGGGAATTTTTTCTGTTTTGTTTACTCCTGCAGAAGTGAACAAATAGAGATGCTCAATAGTACACATTTAAAAGTAAATTAAGTTGCCTGACTCTTTATAGCCTAAGTTTTATGTCTATTAAATTAGGACAAGAATATCTACCTAATGAGATTCAGTGAGGTTTAAAAGAAATAGTCAATTGTTTTGCATAGTAGCTAACAAGATAGAAAGTATATATTTTTGCATAGTAGCTAACAAGGTAGAAAGTATATATTTTTTCATAACACATTCAGCCTGTTGAGAAGATAATAGTTCTGATGATCGTTCATTCATTTGCATTTGTTATCATTATAGCTATTATTATTGTTTTTGTTCTTAAGTCCAACAAGATCCCCCAGATATTCAAGTGAATAATTCTCCAACTCTTGAAGTTTTTGATGTGGGGAATAACATTAACTTCTTTTCCTAGGATTGAGCTCAAAAGAAATTCGCTTTGCTTCCAAGAGACATACTCAGTGTCCATTAAAGTCCAGTTGGAGTTCAACAACATTTTTCTATTTTTCAAAGGATACAAAAATAACAGATTTATTTTCTTTTCTCATTTTGGAAGGCATAGAAGAAAGTGGACCAAATAAATCTATAAAGGTTTGGACTGAACCTATAAATGACACTTTCAAATGTTACATCTCATTTTCAAATAGAAGTGTTATAGACAGGAGGAGGATATAGGTGGAGGAAAGCACTACAAAGCAATTACAGGACTGTTTTGAAATAGCAACATTTCACAACCTAAAATTTCCTATTTTCTGAAATAAGCCTATTAAGAGGTGAACACATCAAATGCACTTCATTGCATTAAGTGCTGCTTCTGTTTTACAGAGAGACTCTAAGAGCTGAGAGTGCTGTGACAGGGCAGGGCTGGATACTCTGGAAAACAGAGTGCCATCTCCTCTTCCACTAATAACCTAGAACCACAGGCTTTTAGGTGCATGTGTCAGACATTCATGCTTTTTCAGCCCACCATCAAAACTCCTTCAGAATTCAGGGTTACATAAATTTAAGGAACAGATACACACTTAAAAAGATGGATGTGAATTGATTATTTCCTATAAGCTATAGTACATTTCAGATTTCTCTTAGAAAACTTAGTGATACATTTTTTGGAGATTTCATACAATCTCATCCTAACATAGTTGTTTTACAAGTTTGGATGTTCACAAAACTATTTCATTTCATGTAATTGGAGAATACCTGGCAAGCATCAGATAGACTTAAAGTCAGACATTCAAGTTCTGCTTTGATTACATCACTAATATTTTTAACAGATATTTGATGTCCCAGGTGATGACACCCACTGACAATAATATTCTATTCAGCAAAGGACACCAAGGTAAAAGAGACATATTCTTACTACGATTTATACTTTCACTTTGTCGAGTACACTTACATATCAGAATCCCCATGGTTTCTAATTGGGTGTCAGAACTTATTCTGATAGCAGATATGCATAGAGAAGTTCTATTTCTGATTTTGCCAATGATATTCTCTGTGGTAGCAGCAAATAGAGATGAAGAACACAGACTTTAGAGTTAGACTCTTATTAGTCCCTTTCTACTAATGTAATCCTCATTTTGAAAACCAAAATTTATTAATTTGCTTAATGGGTAACTACAGTAGCACCAGACTCATAGACCTTTTGTGATGGTACAGTGACATAATTCACATGGGGTGTTTACAGCTGATCCATTCATATAGTCTATAACCACATGAATTTTAATTCTTAGTATCATTTTATATAATCTCATGAAGAAGTAATTGTAACCACTTTGAGCTTAAAGAACTCTTATGATTCTCCTGACACTTACTATTATCATCATCATCACCACCATTTTAGTTACTATTAAGATAGAAATTCATGTTACAAATGATCATGCATTTATATTATAAAATATATATTTTTCCATTCCACGCATACATATATTTTACATGCCATGCTTACACTTTTGAAAAGAGAATTTAAAAAAATTTTTGTGTTCCTGTATATTAAAGAGGAAAAGTAGCATTTTTCAAAATTACTTCTATCCATATAGTTTGCAGGATAGTAATTTCTAATTGTTATTTGATAGAAGTCTTTGTAATTTGAGTAACTTGACTGTGCTTATAAGAGCTTGTGCTTTAAGTAACATGCGTGAATGAACTTAAGTGATATTTGCATACTAAGTCTCATTTAATCATGATGTTCATAATCAAGTGAGAATCATTTTAGGTAAGTGGAGCTTTAATGTATACAGTGAATTAGCTTTAATTTGCAAACACATTTTATATAATGCTTTTAAAATTTTACTTAATACAGAAAAAACAGATCAATTTCTTACAATTTTTAAAAAATATTAAAAGCTGGTAAGTTTAATTCAAACAGTTTTGTTTTACTTCTGACCTCCTAGTTAGCAACTATCTCATCTGTAAAATAAAACATGGACAACTTAAGTTACTACACAACTTAAATTTCCTAGAAAATGGATCAAGTACATGTATGCATGAATGTAATGCATTTTGGCTTCTTGAAACCAGTTTATCAAGAAAATTAATGAGTACCCAATAGTTCCTAATTATTTTTTAACTAAAGCAGAGATTTAGTAAATCCACTTAATACATTAATAGCCTCTTGTCTCTATGTGAAGGAAAGCTAATATAGCTTTCAGGAATACAGATGTTTGAGTCATATTGTTCTAATCCTGGCACCACAGTTACTCTATAACCTTGGACAAATTATTTATCATCTCAGATATGAACTTTTCTCATCTTTAAAATAGCATAGCGATAATAACAGTATCTATCTTATAGAGTTATTTAGTTATATAATGTCATCCTTGGCAATCTTTTGAAAAATAAAACTACTTAATAATACTAGCTACTATCATTAAAACTATTATTTGATTAAAGGAAAAGCATATCTTTATGAGTATACTTTTTGCTATTTTGCCCACCATTATGAGACCTGTTTAAGAAAAGAACTACAGGGTATGGCAAACGTCCTATAGCAACCAGAAGTGGATACGTCATCTCCTCTGGATCTATCCTTTAAAGACTGTCATGAACTATGTGGCTTCCAAACCCAAGACTGACAAAAAATATTTGGTCTGTCCCAGATTAGATCATAGGCACTTGGAGTATTTAATTGTCAAACATATGTCCCATGAACACTATTGTGGTTTTTACTCTCTTCATATCCCCTATCTATAAAACCTAATTTCCATATAACCTATCCATTTTACACATATTTAGCTGTTTCCTTCTTTCATGGGTTAACTTACTCTGCAGTTAAACATTGCACTTGTAGGGGGACCACCCAGTTTTATGTACATTGGAAGCAGGTTGAAATTGCTTTGTAGAATGACCCAGTGCCCATTGATATATGCAGTGCCAAAAGTACATTAGGATGAAGTACAAACCCATTTAAGAGTGACTTACTGTTGTTCAAGGAAATTTGGAATATAAATACATTTTCTTGTCCTATTTAAAAACACATTCCAAGATAAACTACTTTAACAGTTAATGTTATTAAATATAGAAATAAAAAATTAACTTATTTTAAAGGCTTCCACATGAAATTGGCAGAATTCCTTTTCCAAAAACCCTTGTAAAAGAGACAAGGCATAACTAATCTTTGGTTCTAGTTTCTAAATGAAGATCAAAGAATGGGAAGATATTGAAGTATGAAAGAAATTACATTCAAAGAATTGAATTTTAAGCACAGTATTCCTCCTTTTGGACCATGAGGCATATATCACATACACAGAAACACAAAAACACAAACACATTCAAAACAAAGAGATAGTAAGTATGGATAGTATGTAACATATAGACTCAGTCTTACCTATTTGTAAAAGGGTACAGAGCATGGGTCCCCTGAAAGTAGGAGAAACCCTACTTTCTCCTCTAAATCCTGCAGAAATGCATAGGGGGTGCAGAATGCCCACAGAGTGAAGAGGGCACATTTAAGACACATTGCATAACAAAGGCAAATCAACAGCCCATGCCTTCCTAGAGGCAGATCTGTGGGAGCTGCCCAGGGTAATTGTGTAAGTAACTGTGAGAACGGTGTGCTGGCACATGATTTGGCAGAGTGACCCATGACATAGTGGAGGGGTGGGAGGGGGAAGAGGAGCTCATACAGTGCCCACATGAGCTGCAGGGCAGATGAGCCCACCCTGGATGCCTGTGAGTGACTGGGAACTCTTGCTCTGACTAAAGGGGGCATTTAAAAGAGGGTTAATACACTGAGGAGCTGACAAAAATGGTGGACACTAATGCACCATAGGAAGAGCCAGATGCTCAGCCACACCAGAAGTCCCAAGCCAAATATTTAAAATTGAAGTGGGCCAGAGAAACAAGGGTGGGAGATCTGCCATGAGGTCTGAAGATCTGCATGGAGGTCTGCAGGGGTGTCTGCAGAGAAGCCCACTCAAGGTCAGGGGGTCTGCCTACAGGTCTGTAATGAGGTCTGGAGGTCTGCCTGTTGAAGACAATACAGAGCTGGCAGAGCTACAGGGCACCTGCCTGGCCAAGCACATAGACACATTGGTGAGCTGATGGCTGGAGTAAAGGTGACTCCGGAGGAGAGAAACAGATACTGCGAGAAGGACTCAAGCTGGTGCACCCAGATTCATGAGAGATGTTTGGAGCTGAACTGTGACCTAGAATGCTCAGCTACAGACTTCTGGTTTCTAAAAAATGTCTATCCCTGGGTACAGAGTTCTTGGCAAGTGACTTTAGAGCTTGGTGCAAGCTCTTTCTCTAGGATTTTGCAATTTGGACATTCTAGGCCTCTGACCCAGCTCCACACATGGACAGGAAAGCTCGGTCAGGCAAATGCTGGGCACACCAGGGGCTTAGAACCCATAAAGGATGGAAACCCACTCCCAGAAGTGGGAGCCCACTCCTAGATGCAGGATCCCATGCAGGTACATGTGTCTCCCTGAACTCCAGTCTCTGTGACAGTGTAGCATGGCACACAGCTTCCTGGACCACTACATTCAGACCAAGAGCAGTACACCCCAGATCCTGAAAGAGAGAAGGGCTCTGAGAAGGTGGGGACTCTGAAACTTACAAGAGCACATTCCAGAGAGGACGGAGATCTGTTTGCATGAGCAACTTAAGGACAGATGAGGATATGGGGCACTTCTCATCATCGTTTTGGCTTGTAGCCTTTTGGGAAGCAGGGGAAGTTTTGGGTCTCATGGCAGAGAAGGAATCCAAGCAGGAGTGCCCTCAGCCACCCCCAAGGTTAGAACCCCACTGAAGAAAACCTCTTTCCTTCAACACAAATCATTGGATGACATAGACTCAAGGTGCCAAGTGCCTGAAAACCAGTTTGCACAGTTACATATTCACCAGTTCAATTTTTAATCATTACCAATCTCTGTCCTCACAGTAATCACTATAACATCATTAAATATTCTACAAGAGACTTGTCCACCAACGCCAAGCCCAATCTCAGTTTCACAGGATTTTCACCCCAGTAAAATCTGATGCCCACATTTAAACTTTTCCACATATGTGCTGTTTGAAATTCCTTTCTCTCAACACCAGAAGAGAACTTGTTTTCATCTGCAGCAGTGTGAATTACACCAACCCAATATCTAGCAGCTCAGTATTCAGATCCTTAGCTTTATATTTGAATTTTAAAAACCTTAGTATCTTTAAATTATAATATATAGTTGATTTCATCTATAAATCTGTGCTTTATAAATCTATACAAACTATGAATTAGCTAGACATGTCATTTCACAATTTTAGAAATTATAATAATAGGAAGTAACAGAAGAGACTAACAAAATCACTAAATTTAAAATAACAAAACAAAAATTTGTTTTAAAAAATGTGTTCCCAGCAATCATTTTCTAAAGTTTTAAGTGCCTAAGAAATTCTGTCCTTGACATTGCTGGGTGGTTATTGTTATGGAAATGATGCATTTAGTCCTCAAATTAAAAAAATACATTTATACTATTTTCTGTTATAATAAGACTTGTTTTTATTATGTAAGTCTTTAGTTCATCTTAACTAGGAGATGATTTTCATTCAAATAATATTGCACCCACATTTAGAAGGACCTGCTTCACAAAGTAATGTCTGATAATGTTTTCTTCTTCTTTTTTTGATAGTGTTTTTCAATCAACAAAGCACTTGAAACTGTTCAGCTTGTTAGACATTTGCTATTGAAGAGTGCATCCATCTTTGAAAACCAGATGCAGGGAAATACAGTCCTTATTTCTCCAGTGCTTAGTGTGTTCAAAGGACTGTAAACATTTTAAGAGGTGCTAAAGGTATGCATGCATAAGACTTGATCATGCTAACAATAAGGAAGTATAATGAGCATTTATGTTGTGAATTGAAGAGTTTGAAAAAGATGCAAATTAATATCTTACTTGAAAGGATAAAAAATCCCATCAAGTTGAAGAACAATTTTTCAGATTCTAAGCTTATCATGAACATTTAAAGAAGAGGGTGTTTACTACATTTGCTGAGAGTGCATCACATATCTTCATTTCCCAGACAATGGAATAGTACTTCAAAGATATCAAGGACTTTCACAACTCTTAAGAAAGTATACAAGGGAGGGAGCAGGTCATGATAATAACTAGGAAATGTCACCTGAGAAAACAAAATATAAATTTAACCATCAAATTTAATAGCAAGGAGATGTTAATCATATCAATCTTTATTAGTTTCCTAGTGCTGCGTAACAAATTACCACAAACTCACTGGCTTAAAACAACACTTATTAGTTTTCATCCAGTTCTATAGGTGAGAAGTCTAGGCAGGCTTGGCTGGGCTCTCTGTTTTGCCTATCCTAAGGCCAAAGTCAAAAAGCCAGCTGAGCAGAGATCTTATCTGGATACTCCAAGGATGGACTGATTTCCAAGCCTATTCCCAATTATATCATAATTCAGTTCCTTAGAATTATAGAACTGAGGAGGAACAGAAGGAAAAAAGTCACTAAATCAGTCTTTAGTAAGATAGGATAGTGAACAGGAGGAAAATATACCACCCCCAAATATGCCCCTTTGGCATATTCTTTATTTTGAGCTGATTATATTTAAGAAACAGCAGACACAGAAGCTCTGAAAACCAAGAATAGGTTACCATATGGTAATAGATGGTCAATTCCATTTATAGGGGAAATCTCCATTTGTAAATTTGTCTTCCTCTCCATACAAGGGAGAGGAGGATGGCCAAGTCTCCAGGAACTCTTAACAATGGAGAAGACTTAGACTTCAATCTACATAACAATAATGTCCAAGTTTACCGAGCTTTTCCTGTCAACCTCCCATAACTGGTCTCTTCCTCCACCTACTGATAACATCTTTCTTTACTCTTTAACTTGAGATGGCATTTAAGGAGGTGGCTTGGGCATTTCCTAGAGTTACTCAGTTTTCTGGGTGTATCCCAGATCCACAGGAGGAATGGGGAGTGTTGGGGAGAAAGGGGTTGTCTCAGCCAAGAACATGTGAGGGTAGAGAGAAAATTGCATTTCCTTCATTACAATAGATATTTATTTCTTCCACATTCTTCCACCCTGACTTCATTCCCTCAGATATTCCTTTTGTCATTTCTGTAAGAACAAGTGAACAAATGATATTTAATAACTTTCCTTAATGTGAGAGACAAGACTATAAAACACATTCCAGTCCAGGTGTCTCAGGCAGGCATATATTGAACCGGTACAATAGGAATGACTGCTGCTCCTTTATGCTGTTACTGTTTTTAGTAACACCAGCCAAACCTCATTTTAGGAGTTGGTAAAAATGAAATAACTTTCACCCTGGCTGGTGTAGCTCAGTGGATTGGGTGCGGGCTATGAACCAAAGTGTTGCAGGTTCGATTTCCAGTTGGGGCACATGCCTGGGTTGCAGGCCATGGCCCCCAGCAACTGCACATTGATGTTTCTCTCTCTCTCTTTCTCCCTCCCTTCCCTCTCTAAAAATAAATAAATAAAATCTTAAAAAGAATGAAATAACTTTTCGCAATGTGATAGTGAACTCAAATTTTAGAAAAAAAAATTAGTTTCAGGTAATAGCTAACAAGCTTAGTAATCAATCATGCAAAAAGCTAGTGTTTGAGGAACTGAAGGTATGACCCACCTTGACTCCAGGAGACCATAAGCAGTCCCACCATCATGCCTCAGGAGGTGTCAAGCAATCAGGATGGTATCTGAGCCATTGCACTCCAGGGTGAGACTCCCACACTCAAGACACAGATGAAGACCATCATCCAGGGCATTGATGAAAGAATGTTGAAGCTTTTATCTGATTAACATTTCCCCTGAATTCCAGACCCCTTACCTACACTTTTCTTCTCCTTATAAAAGGGGTCAGTTTAAAATGGATTTAAAAAAAAAAGGAATTTAAGATGGTCTGTTAGGGTACCAACCCACCATCTTCTCAGATTGCCAGCCATCTGAATAAAGCACCCATAAAGATTCAATTCCTGTTTCTCTTTATTGGGTGTGGTAGGTGACAAGTGGCAGGAATGCCAGCTTTTCTGGTTTCAAATGTAGCACAATTAGAGCATTTTAAGTTATCATTAAAAAGGCACTAATTAGTACACAAAACCAAGGATATTTGTTTGTCTCTCCTCTAAATCACAGAACTCAAGAGAAATTCTATATTAAGTATAATTCTTGTTTTTTATCTTATAGACAGAGCTATAGACCACAGCTAAACTCATTCTGGAAAGCTTACACATTCACAAATCATTAATGACATGCATTTATACTCTATGCATTTTATTTATAAAACAATATTGAATTTATTTTATTAGACATTAAAAAATTTACAATTTGCTATGTAATCATAGAAAAGAGTTTCATAAGCAGGCCTCTGGTTTTCTACAAATGTTTTATATCAGTAACAATTAAGCTTTCCTGAAAATGTAAATAAATTTTTAAATGACATTTTCCAAGGGGAATGACTCAAAAGTTACCTTCATCCTGCAAGCCCTAAATCTGGGTAGAAGAGGACTGAGGAAAATTATTTTATTTGATTTTCACATATATTGTCAAGAAAGTATACATATGTATAAATTATCTTTACATGTTGTTTATGTAAACCAAAATTAATTTTAGACTATAATAAGGGAAAAAAGCATTTATTTGAGTTCAAAGAGCTGCAGTCTGAGAGATTCAGCCTCAGGTAGCAACCTAAACTGTGCTCCACCAAGACAAAGTGGCAACCATCTTTCATTGAGAAAGTCGCTGCCCAACTTCCCAAATTTAAGTAAATGTGGCTCCTAAACTATGTAGTTTTGAATGGTTGGTATAGATCCAAATGAGGTTATAATTTGTGTGATTTTGATTGGAATAGGCAAGTCTCAGTCCATTGGTCAGAAGGCAAAATCAGGAACTCCCTTATAATAGTTGACTTGGATGGTATACATGAGATGGGCATAGTCTAAGAAGCTGAGAGTCACTCTGTGGTTACTCCTAGTACAGAATCTGTGAGCATCCCCTGTCAGCAAATAGCTGCTATATTCTTATCATTTATCAAATTTGGGCTCTTAATTGACCATGAGGAGTCAACCTCAGCAGATAAATTCCTTCTTGGGGTTAATATTCTTTCTCAGGTCTACCTTTGCAAAATGAGGGGGAGCAGAAATATTTCTAATTATAGTTAAGCTTAATTGGTTCCATAACTTAATAACTTTATTATATTATTTTGAAGACCTAGTGAAGAAAAATTCCATGGGTTACTTTAAAACACACACACACATACCATGTAAGAATCCAGGCGAGACTAAACAGAGGGAACATACATTCTTTCCTGTGAAATGTTATTTCTGGTCTTTTCTATTGTACCTGACAGGGTAAACTATAAAGAAACATTATCTTCCTTAATTTTTAAAAAATAGAATATTCTTACTACAGAACTCAGAAGATCATTCACAGGTGGTAAAATGTTCCCTTGTGTCAAATTGGCCTCAATTACTCTGCTAATTCCACATTAGATTACCTAAAAAAGAAGTGTGTATGTGATTTATTTATTTATCTCCAAAGAGTGGATTCTAGCTAATAGTCTTTCCACTTTTTCACCCTGGTACAACTTGAACCCAATTATATTCTGTTAAAGAAAATAAGCATTTAAAACACAATTAGGGAAGAAATAAACAATGGCTTACTTTAAAAATGTCATTCTGACCCTCTCCAAAGCCCACTGGTTCCAAAGCATAAAAGACCTAGTTCTATCATGTGCAGTCCTGAAATAGTTAACCACTGAAGTCAAGGACTGACAAAACCTCAGGGGCAAATTATCCATATATATTTTTAAAATTTTCATCTCATCTGCTGGTTGGTCTGAGGTTGAAAGGGAGCACAGCACTTCATATTTTACGCTTTAGGAGTCTACCACCTTCAACATTCCTAAATTTATGTGCTCAAGAACAAGAGATTTTTTTCTTCTTTCCAGTGTGAAACAGATTGTTGATGTTTTACTCATGAGGTAATAGATAGCGTTATGAGTCTCAACCTTTTGAGGAAACCCTTAGGATTTTCATTTCATTACTCTGCAGCAATCACTTGCTTATTAAAGCAATGAGGTCACAAGGTTTTCCTGAGTCTAACTCACAATGGAACAAATTAGGAAATATTTAAAATGCCCATGGGTGAAAAAGAATAAATTAATAAAAGATTCTTTCAGTAGAATTTAGAAAATATCTATGGAAGTTTCTATAGGCACTTCCTTATGCAATTCTTATGGGTCTTTGGCCAGTTCTCCAAGCTCCAGCTCTAATGTGTGTGCTAATCCTGGTTATCCCGCTTGAAAACACAGCTTGAAGTCTTTGTCTGACTTCATGTTGCCCTGAGTATCAGACTCGGGTTAACCTCCAGTCTTGCCTGGATTCTATCCCCGACCACATTTCTCACCTCAATTTTGTCCCTGAAAGATCCTTATTTCACCCAACCTAACATTTCTACACTGCAGAAGGAAAAATCAGAAGCCATCATCTTGTAACAAATCTATCACTGACAGGTCATTTAAAATGTAAAGGAATTTTTGAAAGAGGGAGTTTTAGAAATGCTAATTATAGCCATAGTCACAGAGTTTTTCATAAGGAAAAAAGGTTGATTAAAAATAGTCACAGCTGGGAGTCATAAAAGGAAGAAGCAGAGCCTAATAAATCTGACAATTTTTGAAGACAGAGCAAGAAGAGTCAAAAAAGGAATCTGAGGACTAACCTGCTTCTAGTTTATGAGTACTTTCAACACAGTATATCACACAAAAGACTAATTTAGGGAGTCAGGGAGTATGTCATCATGGAGTGAACACTGAAAATCTGGAAAATTTTAGATGGTAAAGGGCTTCAAGACAAAATTACTTTAAAATAGATATTGTTGAGAGAAATGTTACTCATATAGATATCTAGTTTTAGGCAATTTAACTCACAATGACCTGGGAATTATGTCAAGAAATAATAAAATAGAAAATTTAGACTATTAATAAATCCATAAAAAAGTGAGAATGAAATAAAACTAAATGGTGTGACTAGGTTAAAACTTTAGGTGCAGCTTAGTTATAATTTTTTAGACTACATATTTATCTTGCACACAAAAATAGTAAGGTAATATAATAAATATATCGAATAAAGAAAATATTGCCTACACATTTGGGAAAAGTTTTCAATGAGAGCTGAAAAGTTATTAAGAGTTAGGATGCTAAGATCTTGTCTAAGGGTTTCTGGTCAAGATAGTGGAATAGGTAACCATTGTACTCACCTGCTCCCACAACCACTTCAAAATTATGACTAAACTACAGAATGACCATCATTGGGAACCACCTAAAGTCTAGTTGAACAGAAGTCTTATAACTAAGATCATATGTAAGAGGCCACATCTACGTTGGTAGGAAGGGTGGAGGCACTGAACACACTGGTCCAACATCCACATTTGGCATTTTAAAATTGAGCATATCTCAGCTGTGGAAGTCCCACCCTGAGGGGTGAGGATTCCCAGCTCCACACCAGCTCCGCAAACTAAGGTTCCAGAGCTGGGAAGAGAACACTTCTGACTGTGAAAAACCAGTGGAAATTTGGCTGAGTGAAGCTGGGGACTTTTGGAGTCCCAGGCACTCCTCTTAAAGGCCCTGCACCTGGACCTGGTGACATGACTCACTCACTCTGAGCTTCAGTTATCAAAAAGTACCAGGGACATTTGGGGAGGAACTGAATTGTCTGGCTACAGGTTGAGGGCTGGAGGGGCAGCTTTCAACCAAGTACAAGATCTCACAGAAACCTTTACTGATACCTCCCACCTCAGGTGTAGATGGGTGCCATATCTGAGTTTCAATCAACCTGCTCAAAGCTATTCCCCCTGCTCTGGTTCTTCTCTGAGACCAGCCCCACACAACTTGTAGCCCTACTCAAGCCACTTCAAGTTGTTTTTCATAAAAACAGCCTGTGTTGGCTCACCCTGTGACTTTCCTAAAATCTCTCAAAGGTTCAAAAACCCATGACAAGTTGGATTTTGCCTTGACATGCCTCATCCCTCTTGCTCAGCAGCCCCAGAAGCACTAGTAGTAGTTTGCCTCAGTTCACAGCTTAGCTTCTCCCAGGCACCTCCAAGACCAACACAACAGGCAACCATCTTCAGATCACTTTGTAGCTCATACCAGGTAGCCCCTGGTAGGGCACATATAGCAGGTGACCTTGGCAGACACCTCCCTGAAGGCCCAGAACCAACATACATACCCAGTGGTCCACTTCCCACCACCCAACCACCTCCACAAACAACACACTCAAAAGGCAGACTTGGCAGACACCAGAGCCCCACTAAAGTGAATCCTGCTGTGTAGAGTCAGCCATGCACAATAGCTCCTGTATTATAACCACAACCAGTCCTTACAACCAATTGGCCTGAGGGTCAATTCCTCCAAACAGTAGTCAAGGTTCAACTATGCTAGGAAGGTACACATAACCCACACAAGAGACACACCTGGAGCAGCTAACTCAGATGACCAAGGAGACTGTGCTACTTGGCCCCACAGAACACCTACTACATAAAGCTACTCCACCCAAACCAAAAGGCATAGCAGTTCTACCTAATGCAGAAAACATGTTCCAAATGAAAGAACAGCAGAATCTCCAGAAAAAGAGCAAACTATTAGGTAGGTGTCAAGCAATCTACCTAATACAGAGTTCAAAACAATGGTTATAAAGATACTTAAAAAACTTAGTGAAAATTTCAAGAGAATGTAAAAATGGCATAGAAACCATAAAAACATACAGAAAGAAATGAAAATACAATAATTAAAAATAATAATACATTATAGAGAACTAACACCAGTTTAAATGAAGTAAAGAATCAATTCAGAAATTTGGAAGACAAGGTATCGAAAAGATCCAATTAGAACAGCAAAAAGAACAAAGAATCCAAAAAATGATGGTAATTTAAGGGGCTTCTGGAACAACACAAGCATGCCAAAATTTATATCATAGTGGTACCAGAAGGAGAAAAAGAGAGAACAAATAATTGAAAACCTATTTGAAACAATAACAAAAAAATGTCTCTAACTAGGAAAAGGAAATAGACCTATAAGACCAGGAAGTGCAAAGAATCCCAAACAAGATAAAGCCAAAGAGGCCCACACTGAGACACATCACAATGAAAATGCCAAAGGTTAAAGACAGAGAAAATCTTAAAAGCAGCAATAGAAAAGTGGTTACATAAAAGGGAGTCAATTACATCTACAGTTTTGCAACTGATCTGTCAACAGAAACTTTTCAGGCCAAAAGGGATTGGCACAAAATATTCAGAGTGATGAAAAGCAAGGACCTACAACCAAGACTACTCTACCCAGCAAAGCTATCATTTAGAATTGTGGAAAAGAGAGAGTTTCCCAGATAAGAAAAAACTAAAGGAATTCATCACCCCAAATAGTATTATGAGAAAGATTAAAGGGTCTTCTTTAACAAGCAGAACAAGAAAAACGATCAAAAGTATGAATAATAAAATGGCAATGACTGCATATATACCAACAATTACTTAAATATAAATAGATTAAATGTTCCAATCAAAAGATATAAGGTGGCAGAAGGGATATGAAAACTAGACTCTTACACATTCTGTCTGCAAGAGATTCACCGAAGATTGAAGACACAGACTGAAAGTAAAGGGATGGAAAAAAATATATCATGAAACTGGAAACAAGCAAACAAAAAAGCTGGGGTAGCAATACTTATACCAGACAAAATAAACTGTAAAACAAAGACTATAATAAGAGACAAAGAAGGTCGCAGCAATTCTACTTCTGGATATTTATTCAAAAAATTCAAAACACTAATTCAAAAAGACATAAGCTTCCATGTTTATTGCAGCATTATTTACAATAGCCAAGACATGGAAGCAACCTATGTGTCCATCAATAGCTGAATGAATGAAGAAGAAATAATGCATAGATGCAAGGAAATATGACTGCCATAAAAAAGAATGAAGTCTTGCCATCTTCAACAACACAGATGGTCTATAGGGTGTTGTGCTGAATGAAATAAATCATAAAGAGAAAGACAGATGTCATATGATCTCACTTATATGTGAAATCTTAAAAATACAAAATAAATGAATAAAACAGAAACAGATTCAAAGATTTAGTAATATTTTGACAGTTGACAAATGTGAGGGAATGGGAGGGACAGCTGAGGAAGTAAGGGAGGGAATAAGAACTGCAAACTGGCAGTTACAAAATAATCACAGGCATGTAAAGCACAGCATAGGGAATATAGCCAATCATATTGTAATGGCTGTAGATGGCATTAGATGGACACTAGATTTATCAAAGGATCACTTGTAAGTTATACAAATATCTAATCTTTATGTTGTACACTGGAAACTAATACTATATTGTATGTCCACTGTAATTGAGAAATAAAAAATACAATTTTTAGAAAGACCTTATTTATAATACCAATTGGGAGAAAATGGAATAAAATATTGAAAAATTAATAAATACTTAAAATCAGTTCAAATTAAGCAGAAAATGCTTTTGAGCAAGAATATGATTGCCTACTATGCAAAATAAATTTTACATTACTTAGAACCTGTAATTCCTGTGTTTTAACAACTTATTCCACTTCTTTACTTGTTTTTGCCCACAGTTAATGTAATGTTATACACACATAACTCCTCTGCTTCTACCTCCCATACCTCTACACAAACATACTTAAGCCTTCTAAGTATGCCCCAGAATATGTGAATTCTAGTACAGATGTATAAGCATATTGGCAGGTCTAAAGTGCTCTAAACACTTGCATTCTTAGTCTTATCTCAGGTATCCCCATTTTCCTCTCTTGAATCTGTACTTTTGAAGTCATGGATGGTGTCTATTATATAGAAACCTTTTGCTAAAGTCTTGTTTCACATGTAAAATTTATTATAAAGTTTCAGACATAACCATATTTCTCACTAGCTATGCTATAGGAATAAGTGAATGAACATGAAAGTGTAAATAGCCTGTAATAGTGTAGCAGGATATTGCCTCAGAACATTTGTGTGCCATTGTATTGAAGATTCCTGTAGCTAAGAGAGCAGCTATTTTTGAGTGTCTGTGATTGTACAGAGACAGTTTTTGGATACTTTACACAAATTACCCAATTTGATCCTCACACAGAAAACCTATTAGGTAAAAATTATTAGTCCTATTTTATAGTTAGCAATTTGAGGAACTGAGAAATAACTTCCATGAAATCACAGTGTTCAATAAGTTATTTTGTCATTCTCAGGATATGAGCCTATTTTATCTCCCTTTAAAACTTATACTTGAAATCATTTTGATCCTGTGCACAAAGAAATACAACAGCAACAAAGTAATTGGCTCAAAATACAATTTTCTGAAAGTCAGTCCTGTCCTAATGGGATGTTAGTTGAAGCCAAGATATTGGTCATTATTGAAAAATACCTATAATAAAATCTAATTTTGATATGCCTCAGCAATGAAAGGGAATCTAGGATATCATGCAAGTGGGAGAGCAATCACTTGTCAGTAGGCCTAAGTGATAAGTAAAACATAAGTCTTTGAAACAACGATACAAATCCCTCACTTGAACTGGGTTTATTTATACAAGTAAGGGATTCCTATAGGATATTACAGAATAATATTTAATCCACAAAACTACACAGTAATTGATAAAAATGGATCCCATGAATACTTTACCATTGAAAAAAGAACACTTTTTACCTTAAATTAATTACATTTGTGTGTTTCAGGCAGATTTTTAAAAAGTTAAAGTATAACTATACTGTTATATATGCATGTATATAAGGATGTATTGAGATATGAGGACATTCTGCAGTTGTGTGGCCAGTTAAATAAAAGAGACAAAGAAATGTCCATGGATAAGACAAAGATTTGCAGAGGGAAAAAATAATAAGAAAATGGAAAATTCAATCGATCAATATTACTTGCCAAACAAAGAATAAACACCTTCATATAACGGTACCATGGAAGCAAAATGTCAGGGGATATCAAATGTTAGAAAGGAGTAATTTATACTCCTGGTCTTTAGTAATCATTTAAAATTAGTCTTCCAGATAGGACATGGTGAGCACTGGTTTATATACATTCAATGAAAACAGTCCCGCTGTTCATTGGGAAGCATCTTCAACTGAGGTCAACAAAGATTTTCCAGATGTTGTTACTCAAAATCAATTCTAATAAAATACAATTTGGGGATTTTAAGAAATAAATTACCTTTGAAAAACCTTTATAGTAGTTTTAGATTTACACGGAATTTATGAAAGTAAAGTCCCACCAAAACCGAAACCCAAATTTTTATTATTAAAGTCTTACACTAATATGGTATATTTATCATAAGAGTAAATTCATATTGATGCTATTGTTAACTAAAATTTATAATTTATACAGATTTCCTTAGGATCTCACCCAGGATATCATATTACGCTTAGTAGTCATGTCCCCTTTGTCACCTTTTGACAATGACCATTTCTCAGGAATTTTTTGAGTAGCTGACAGTTTTGAGGAGTATTAATCAGATATTTTAATATCAATTCTTAATCACAATTTGTCTGATGGTTATCACTGTTTATGAGTGAGATTATTGGTGTTTTGGAGGCAAACAAGAGGTAGGTTGTCACTCTCATCACATTATATGGAAGAAACATACTATAACATGACATCAGTGTTGAGGTAAATCTTGTCACGAGGATTAAATAATGTTTGTCAGATTTCCCTACTGCAAAATTACTGTCCCCCCACATCCCCTTCAATTCTATATGGTACTCTTTCGAGGGTAATCTGTGTGCATTCCACACTTAATGAGCACTGAGACACGGACTGACTCCTTGAGAGCAGCTTATCTACATGGATTCTTTGGAATTCTTCTACTTGGGAAATTAATCTGTTCTTTTAATTAATTTATGTATTCAATTGTTTATTTATATTACTATGGACTTTTATTTTATACTATGGCTTATAATTCACTATTATTTTATTTATTTTGTTGCTCAAGTTTTTTCAGGTTTAGCTGTTGAGAGCTCTTTCAGCCAGCTCCTGTGTCTTTTTGAAATACCTCCATCATCATATTCTATTTTAATTCTTGTACACTTTTTTATCTTTCTGCTGGTACAAAATGCTGCTGGCTTATCTTGCATATTTTCAGAGTAATCTTGAAATCAGTCATCTGTTCAAGGGTAATTTTTTTCTCAAGGGAGAATATACAATACAAACATACATACTTGTATATATAATACATATGCATATATGCAGACATATATAGATATTCTATATATCGTGTATATATGTGCATGTATACTACTATGTATAATATTATATATGTACTTACATTTTATATATACCAGAAACAAAATTTGGATACTAGATATGCATGCTGCTACTGAGGTTTAATACATCTAGGCAGTTTTAGCTGATAAAAGGACATTTTATGTTTTTTTTTTTATGTATACGTACATGTTGCCACATACCTCGGCAAAGTTAACTATGAATTCATAGTGATATGTCCAAATTGAATCAATTACTACCTAAACCATTCTAGCCTTTACCCTTTGGTGGTCTTTAACTTCTCCTGCAACAATGGGATACCCAGACCCTGCATATGCTATTTAATTAATTGTTCAATTCCACTATAAGTGTATAATGATTTCACAATTGTTAACAGTTACCCCCACAGGATACAACTTTATCAACTAGAGTACAGTGCTCATTATTCACAGTTCCTTTTGCATTTAGTCTTACAGATTCAACTCATTTCCAAAGTTCCATAGGTCAGCACTTATTCCCCACCTCATTTAATGAGACTGCTTCATGCATTTGTATTATAATTAAATTGCTTTGTTTGGTCACTTCTTATGAAATGAAATCTTCTATTCTTTTAAATATTTTCTGTTTTTGTTTTTTAATTGGTATACATCAAAGTTCTTTCTTTGTGCTGAAAAATTGTATAGTTTTTGATAAATGCATGATATAATGTACTTACTAGTCTCATACTTTGTTTTTACCACCCCAGAATTGATACAGACACTGGCCCGCAGTGTCCACATCATTATGGATGAAATGAGACGTTCACACAGACTACCGAATCTGGTAGAGGAAAAGGGACAGCATGGCTTTTCTCCCAAGGAGAGCAAAAAGCCGCAGCCTCCACCATGACAGGCCTTTATTTGGTTTCTCCACCTGTTACACGATGGTCCTCATTTACTATGCACAGATTTGCTTTAGGTGGTTACCTTTTATAGAAAACAAAGGAGCCAATGCTGCTAATCACATCACAGAAGAGGGATATTTGCAAATGTAAAGGCAAAAGTAGTTGAACTAGTTACACTCATCCTTGGAAGGTTTAGCATGGTTTTTAGGAAGTTGCTTTGCAGTAAATGTCCTCAATTCAGGGTAAGGGAGTTTTAGCAAAAAGCAAGACTCAGAGCGGCCTAGGTACATTGTAGTCCTGATTCCCCACAGGAGAAGCTATCTGTGGGGGTGGGTCCTGTGCATCTCCAAGTCGGAGCTGGGCCCACGCCACGTAGAACAGTCTACTACACAGAATATCAGTGTACTTCACATATTCATCCTCACTCCCCATCTTGGCAACAACTGATCTTTTTACCATCTATGTAGTTTTGTCTTTCCAAATGTCACATAATCGGAATCATATAATATGTAGACTTTTCAAATTGTTTTCTTTCATTTAGCAATATATATTTAGATTCACCCAGTGTTTACATAGATTGATAAATCATTCCATTTTGTTTCTGAGAAGTATTCCATTGAATTCATTTACCAGAGTTTGTTTACTCACTTATTGAAAGCTATCTTGGTTGATTCAGATTTTTGTGATTATGAATAAAGATATTTTAAATATTCACATGCAGTATTTTGTAAGGACATAAGTTTTCAAACCAGTTGATAAATGTATAAGGGAATAATTGCCAGGTCATTTGGTAAAACTGTGTTTTGCATGGGACGAAACTTCCAGTGTTTCAAAGTGGCTGCATCATTTATCATTTCCATCAGTACTGAATGAGAGTTTTGAATGCTCTATATCCTCAGCAACAATTGGTATTTTCTATTTTTGGATTTTAAGAACTCCAATATGTGGGTAGTGGCATCTCACTCTTGCATAAATTTGCACTTCCCTGATAAGATATGATGTCAAATATCTTTTTAAATGCCATCTACACATTTTCTTCCATGAGCTGTCTGGTCAGATCTTTTACCTGTTTCCTAATTGGGCTGTTTAAACTTTTTGTTGAGTTATTAGAGTACTTTGTGCACTGGGAGCATGACTTTATCAGAAATGTGCTTTGAAAAAAATTTTCCCAATATGTGACTTGTCTGTTCCTATTCTAACCTTGCCTTCTGTACAGTAGTAGTTTTTATTTTAATAATGTCAAAGTTGTTATTTTTTTCTTTTATGAATCATGCTTTTAGTGTGGTGTCTGCAAACTTACAGGGGGAAAAAAAGGCAATTTTTCTCCTGTGTTTTGTTCTGGAAGTTTTAATTTGTACATTTTACATTCAGTTTTATGATCTAATTTTATTACCATTTGTATAAAATGTAAGGTATATTTTTAGTTCCTTATTTTGCATACAGCCATCCAATTTTTTTCAGTACTATTTATTGAAAAGCTATCTTTCCTGCATTAAATTGGCTTTGTTCCTCTGCAAAAACGAATTCATTATATTTGTGTAAGTCTATGTCTGGCTTCTCTATTATATTACACTGACCTATATGTCCATTTTGTCACCAATAATATGCTGCTTTGATTACTAAAATTATATAGTTATTCTTGAAATCACATAGTGTGAGTCCTCCAACATTCTTCTTCTTCTTCTGAACTATATTCACTCTTCTAGGTCTTTTGTCTTTCCATAGGAAATTTAGAAGTTATTTGTCAATATCTCCAAAATAGCTTTCAAGGACTTTGATTGACATGGTTTTGAATATCAGTATCATGTACAGAAGAATTTATATATATTTTTAAATTTTAATTGTTCAAGTACAGTTTTCTGCCTTTTACCCCCATCCCAGCCCACCCCCAGCCCGCCCTTCCTCACTCCCACTTCCACCCACCTTGTTATTGTCCATGTGTCCTTTATACTTGTTTCTGAAAACCCTTCACCCTTTTTCCCTGAAATTCCCTCCCTTCTCCCCTCTGGTCACTATCAAACTGTTCTCAATTTCAATGTCTCTGGTTATATTTTGCCTGCTTGTTTGTTTTGTTGATTGGGTTCCACTTGTAAGTGAGATCATATGGTATTTGTCTTTCACTGCCTGGCTTATTTCGCTTAGCATAATGCTCTCTGATTCCATTCCATTTGTGCTGTTGTAAAGGGTAGGAGTTCCTTCTTTCTGATGCATAGAATTCCATTGTGTAAATGTACCATATTTTTTTGATCCATTCATTTACTGATAGAATTTATATTTTAACAATGAGTTTTCCATTATGGAACATATAATAACTCTCAATTTATACATATGCTTTTTTAAAATTCTTTATCAGTGTTTTGTGTTTCCTGAATACAGATCAACTCAGAATCATGTGAACGCTATGTGTTTTGCAGGTGTTTATTCTTGTTGTTGTTGTTTATTAAGTAAGGACACTTCTCCTTATTTCTAGGTTGCTGAATTTGTATCATGACTCAGTATTGACTTATGTCAAATGCATTTTCTGAATCAATTGATATATAACTTTTCTTCTTTAGCCATTTAATATGGTAAATTACATTGATTGTTTTAAGTGTTGAACCTAATTCTCTTCCCTGACACAGTTCCTGTTTTGTGTATATTTTTTCTTACATTTTTGGACTTATTTGCAAATATTTTATTTCAAATTTTGGGGTCTTGGTTCCTGAATTTTTTTTCTAATGTAATACCTCTATCTAATTTGGTGCACGGGTCTGTCTGGAAAAAGTCCATCCATTGTTAATGTAATGAGAATGGTTTGCATGACATCGAAGTAACCTGGTAGCCAACGAGAGTGGACTGGAATGTGCTTGTGTGATCAATGATGACTTCACTGTACTGGTCAGGGGAGGGTGGTAGACACTGTTGAGTAAGCATGTGTACTATATGGCTGTCACATTCAAAATGACTGAGCAAGTAAAGCAATGAATCTGCATCAAATTTTGTGTTAAGCTTAAACATTTCTCCACAGAAACTATTTGGATGATTCAGAAGGCTTTTGGGGATGATGCAAAGAGTACAGCGCAAATAAAAGTGTGGCCCAAATGCTTCAAAGATGGTCAAGAATCTGCTGAAAATGGTCCATGTCTTGGAAGGCCTGCAACAATCAGAACACCTGAGAATATTGAACATGTACAGGCTGTAATCAACAAAGATCGGCAACTGACAGTATGAAAACTAGAAGCTGTTTTGGGGATTTCAAAAAATACTCTCTGTGTCTGAGATTTTCATACAGGATTTTGGCATGAAATGTGTCAGCAAAATTCATTCCACAGCTTCTGCTACCAGAGCAGAAGGAAGATGAGTCTGCAGTTGCTAATGAACTGCTACCAACAATTCAAACTGCTACCAATGAACCAGATTTCCTCAAAGGTCATAACTAGAGATGAATTATGGGTCTATGGCTATGATCCAAAAATGAAGGCCCAGTGGTCCCAAGGAAGTCACCTGGTTCTCTATGCCCAAAGAAGTTGTGGCAAAGTCTCAGCAAGATCATGACCATGTTAACTATGTTTTTTGATTGGGAAAGTGTTGTTCATCACTAGTATGCCCCTCCAGGCCAAACACTTAATAAGGAGTACTAACTACCTCAACATTTTTCTTAGTCAAGAGATGCAATGTGACAAAAATGCTCCAGAGCTATGGGCATCTGGTGATTGGCAGCTTCATCACGACAACGGACTTGCTCATGTATCATGTCTCCTGCAGAGATTTTTTTGCCAAACATCAAATCACTCAGGTGACTCTGCCCCCTACATCCCAGATTTGGTGCCGTGACTTTTGGCTTTTTCCAAAACTAAAATCACCTTTGAAATGGAAGAGATTTGAAACCATCGATGAGATTCAGGATAATATGATGGGGCAGCTGATGGTTATTCCAACAAAAGATTTTGCAGAGTGTTTTGAACAGTGGAAGAGACACTGTAAGAACTATGTGAGACCCTACAGTGCCTACTTTGAAGGGGACTGAGGTGTCTTTGTTCTATATGCAATGTTTCTTATAGGACATGACTGGATACTTTCGGGATAGACACTCACATGGTAGTACTAGCCTCAGAGAATGAAGTAGGAAATGTTCCTTCTGTTTCAGTTGTTGTCAGATGAAATATTACATAAATGTCAATTACAGTAAATGCAAAGTATTCAGGTCATCTATATCCTTACTAATTTTGTGCCTGTTTTGTAAATCCCAAACCAGCAGGGTATTGAAGTCTCCAATTATAATAGTATATTTGCCTTAAAGTAAAAGTTATAAAATGGAAGGGAAATAGCTTTAAAAAAATCAGTGACCAAAATGCCAGAATACAGAGCAGGGGAAGGAGAGTGAAAATCCATCATGGCTGTGCTCTGAGTGTTGGGAAAAGTGTATCCATTAATGGTCCTCAGAAGACAGGCTGTGGTTGGTTCACGTTTTCCCTTCATGGTGACAAATTTGCGGAGGGTAGGGGAGACTGCTCAGTTGGAAACATATTTCCCAACCTTCCCCTAGTTTTGCATTTAGACAAGATAATGTGACCCCTTTTAGCCCATAGAATGGTAGTACAAGTGAAATACATAAATTTCAAATGAGTTTGTGAAGGACATGTGACTTTACCTTTTCTCTTTCCATTTCAAACTTGATATCAAACACTCAGGGCAATTTGGGGAGTTACTCTTCTAGATGATACAACTTGTGTAGGCTGAAACCCCAAAGACTGTGTGGAAGAGAACACTGCTCACCTACCACTGGAACGTCATATACCTAAGCAATTATTTTTTTACTGTGTACAGTTACTGATTTTGGTATGTATTTGTTAAAGTGCATAGGGTTGCCATAACAAATAGAATAGTCTGTCATCCATCCTTTCTCATAAGACCTGGATAAACAAGCTAAAGGACAACAGAGAGCTGCAGAAAATGATAGACAACTTCAAAACTAAAATAAAACAAAACTGCAACAAAAATATCAAACCTTCAATCAAACCTTTTGCAACAATATGGGTGGACCTGGAGATTATTATGCTATATAAAATAAACCAGCCAGAGAAAGACAAATGTCATATAATCTCACTTATATGTGGAATCTAATGAACAAAATAAATGAACAAACAAAATAGAAACAGAAGCATGGGTAAAAGAAATAGACTGACAGCTGTCAGAGGGGAAGGGGGCAGGGGAGACTGGGTGAAGGAAGCTGGAAGGATTAGCCAAAGATCACAGATGCACAACCCATTGACACAGACAACAGTGTGGTAATGGTCAGAGGGAAGTGGTGGGCTTGATGGAGATGGGTAAAAGGGGGGAAAATGGGGACATCTGTCATAATGTCAACAATGAAAATAGTTAAAAAAGATAAGACTCACTGAATTTCACTAAAATAAGTAAAGTAATTTTTAATTAAATAAAAATACAGGCTTATTTAGGACTGTCATTTAAAGAGAATAATACTTATTGCCAGTTACATGTAATTAGAATCTATTCTATGTGAAGAAATTATGTAATGAAACTACTTAATTAATTCTCAAGTTTTTGGAAAAACTGCAGGTGAAAAACTTCCTCACTTAAAGTAAATAACAAAGAATATAGTCTTATCAAAATGCACAGTATTTTTGTTCATATAATTCCCCATTAACACAAAATGAGAAAAGGTATACATATAAATTCTTTCTCATTAAAGTAAAATTATACATATTAGCATCTTTAGTGTTATATTTGAAAAGTATATACCATGAATTGACAATTAAAATTGCCTGCCTTCATTTTCAAGTGTTTGGGAAAAACAATCTCCAAAACTCTCTTTCTCTCTGTTTTTCTTCTCTGCTAGGAAATTAAAGTGGATTAATAAAGATAATTCTTGATATAAGACCATGATATTTTAAAATACATTAATCAGATAAAGACAAAAGATTAAAAGTGGGTTGAAACCTGGCAAAGAAGTTTCTTTAGCATATCAAAGTGTAACTAAGCAGCCCTGACCAGTCTGGCTCAGGGGGCTGACTGTGGACCTACAAAATAAAAGGTTGCTGTTGAGTTCCCTGAGGTCAGGACACAGGCCTGGGTTGCAGTTCGGTCCCATTTGGGGCATGTGCAGCGATGATATTTCTCTCTCACATTGATGTTTCTCAGTCTCACTTTCTTCCTCCCTTCCCCTTTATCTAAAATAAATAAATAAAATCTTTTTTTAAAAAGCCAATTGTATTTTAAAATAATATAATTGATCAAAAATTATAAAAATAAAATTATAGGTAAAATTTTCTACAGAGATATAAAAAATGACTAAAGAAAATGAATAAAGAAAATGAATAGATTCACAGGTTATAGGATACAGGATCCTTTAATCATGAAGCTCTTTGTGAGCACTATATCAAATCAACACTCAAATGCTGAGTTTTTGTTTAGTAATTAAAAAAGAATATCTTTCAACTTTACATAATATTCTTGAGTTCAAATTTGCAACTCTAATTCAAATTCATGTCATAATATATTAAAACAAACAATTATCTTGGAAAGATTTATTATTATAAGATTGGGTCTATTTTCAGCCTAGTGCTTATGAGCAAATCTATTTTGAGCTTCCTAGACAAGAACATTATTACACTAATTCTGCTCCTTCAGTGTTTATCTGAAAAGGTATACGGATAAAACCTGATGACTCCTACTTCATTCAAGTAACATGGGAAGATGACTATCATAAAACAGTAACAGCAACAGCCAAAGTTTATTAAACACTTTACATATGAGGAACTTTACTAATCATTTTATATTCCGTATCTTATCTAATTTTAAAGATGAGATAGATGCTCCACTACTACTACAGTTTAACAGATGAGGAAACAGAAACACTGAGTTTAGTGAACTGCCCAAATTATAGACACCTAAAATTTAGAGCTGAGACTTGAACTCAGGTGTCTCTAATTTCACGTTCTTTACCATATTTTGCACTGAATCGCAATCATTTCCTGTCTTCCCTATTTAATCCACTGACACATTGTGGTTATAGCCTATTTCAATGTTCTTTTTTAATCTCCCCCCTTTACCAGGCTTTTCAATGTATTTTTGTTTTTTTTTGCATGTGGGACTTCTGTTTTATGAATGTTTCTATGGTCATAATTTTACTACTTAGATCACCATAATTACTGCTTTCCCAGGATACAAATGTGTGTGATGGTATTTACAGGAACCCATGTGATTCTGAGATAGAGACAGTGGTGTTATCCCTGTTAACTGTAAAATATTGTCAGTGAGTATCTTATCAGGAATATCAGAAAGGCCAGGATAGGGTCCCAAGGTCTAACTTGGGTACATCCGTTTCTTGTGGCAGCTTTGGAGAAATACCACAAACTGAGTGGCTTAAAACAACAGAATTATTTCTCTCATACTTCTTATAGCCAGAAGGTAAAATCCAAGTGGTGGCATAGCCTTGTTCCCTTGGAAGGATTTAGAGGAGAATCCCTCACAGACTATTATCACATCCAGTACTTGGCAACTCTGACTTTCTAGGCTTGTGGCCATATCATTCCAGTCTCTTCCTCCCTCTTCACACCACCTTCTTGGGATTCTCAGAATGATCCCTCAAGCTCCTTCTTGGTCAGCAGTGTCCAAGGAAAACCACTCCCATCACATGGATTACCAGAATACATTCAAATAAGTATATAGACACAAATAATGTAATGATTTCTAGAATTTTTCCAAATGGTATCACAGAAAGACTGTCTACCAAACTCTGAAGATGTAAATTTCTGATGATGGATAATGGAGTAAATTGAACGTGAGAGCCTCATCAGGCCATTGAAATCATGCCCTAATCATGCTCTGTGGGAGATCGTCCTCTCAAAACACTAGTAAGATGGACAGAGGCCACTTAAAATACCACCTATAAAGTTTATGAGCAAGTAATGTTACAGGGAAAAAAGCTACCAAGTATGCAGATTTTACTCATTTAACCATACTACCTGAATATACACATTTTGAGAAAGGAAGAAGTAAATTATAACTAAATAAAATCATACAACCTACTAAAATTTGGTAGGAAAATTGTTTATAGAAGTACCACCTCTAAGACTCCTAGTAAGTTAGTATGTGGCATTAAACAAGTTATCTTAATTTTGTTTCACCTAGTACCCTAAATTAGAAAGTAAATATTTTAAAAAATATGTCCTGCTAGAACTTGAACACTAACTACTATAGCATCTTATGTAAAACATTAAGCAATGCATAATTAATAATATTGTAAGCAACTTGAATTTTTTAAATTATTTCCTAAAGATAATGGTGTCAACGTACCCTGCGTGTATTCCTTCAAATTAACATTGTATAAGACTATATGAAAATCAGTGCTCATGAATATAAACTATTTTTAGAAGGTAGATAATGTAAAAATTGGAATTTTTAGTAAAACCATCCCTTTACAAGAACAGTTTGTCACAGTGGCTGACAGCATATTGACCTGTAATAAACTCCTCTTGCCCTGAATATATTCTGTACCTTTAAATTGCTGAAAAGCAAAATTTTAAATAGATAACACTTCTTCCAGAAATTTATGGATGCAAATTTAACATGTGCTTTATAATTTTAAAGGCCAATAACAGCCAACATCCACAAATTGTTCTTTCAACCTCTATATCTCAGTAATAGTAGGTTTTCCAGCAATATGATCCCCCTGGAAGTTCTAGAAGTGTGGAGAACTTCCTGCCTTCCCTCACCGCATTGCACACCTACCAGCTCTCCAAGGCAGGACTTGTTTGTTATCCTCCATTGCCCACAAGCATACCATTAATCAATATTCTATAGAGTTATTGTGAATATTCGGTGAATTCAAGAGTACTTAGAAGAGTCCCTGGTGTCTTGTAAATGCCGTATTTTTCAGATTATAAGACACACTCACCCCGCCCCAAATTTGGGAGGAAAATGCAGTGGTGACCCTGCTCCTGCCTGTTGCAACCCCACTCCACAGCTGCTGCGTCCCACCACAGCAAGCCAGGTAAGCTACATTCAGCCTATAAGACATGCCCCACTTTTCCTCCCAAATTTGGGGGGGAAGCAAATCTTATAGTCCAAAAAATACGATATGTAACAAAAATGAGTGAGTGAATGAGTGAGTGATGATGATAATGATTTTAATCTGCTGCTTTAACTTTTTGTGATACCACACATTAAATAATGCAATTGTTTAAATTTAGCCATGTGGCAAGTCAGCTAAAAATTATAGTTTGTAACTACTGCTTATATAGGTAATGATAGAGGTCAGGGTTAAGAGATGAAATAAATATGTTATATATTGCCATGTGACAGGAGATAAACCACACATTGGAGATGAAATGAATGAAATATGAGTAAAATAATGAGAGTTAGCCATGTAGTATACATGAAGGAGGTATATACAATATGACAAAAACATATTAAATGATAATCACTTGTACAAATCATATTCTCTTCTCTGATCTCTCATGGGTAGACAATGAGCATTTTCAAATTTAATTCAGTTGATGTCCATGTATGAGCCACAGTTTCTTATTTATATGTTTGAGTCTAGGAACACGATTTGTATCTTCTATATTTCTATCACCCTGCATTTAATGATATCTCAACTTTAGAGCTGGATACATTAGCAATTGGATAAATCATGCAATTTTTATGTTTAGCTAAAGTTGCTATAATGTGAAAATTTTATTCATGACTGAGAAGTTTCAGAAAATACTCCTTTATAAATTATCACAACCTTGCAATAAAAAATAGTAGGTATTATAATCATATTTTAATAGCGAGGGAGTGGGCTGTTGAGCTTTAAGCTTTGCCGAATCTTCTTGAACTGAAATTTTTCTCTTCCAGGAAAAGGACATATATAGTCCAACACTTCTCTCTCAACATCTCTGAGAACCAAGTGAAGCTCTACATGGTCTTTTGAGTTCAAGAGGATGGTAGAATCCAATCTCCCATGAATAGGAAGAAGAGTCCCAGCTCACTTTGGCCTCAAAAGCCACTACAGAAAACGTGGCTTTGAAAAGGATGCCTAGCATGGAAGGGGTGAATGGAAAATGGTAGGATGGATGGGAATTCAAAGGGGGGAATAAGGATCTATTATCCTTAGATATTAGATTAGAATAGAGATTTGGGACTAGAGATTTGAAAACCAAAGAGTGAACACCACTGTATAATTAAAACACGAACTATGTTAGATTAATGAACTTTTTGCAAAAATGCTGTATGCTTAACTAAGTAGGTAAAATAGCTAACACCCATAGAGCACTTAAAATGGGGGAAGTATTCCAATTGTGCAAATACTGCACACATAACTAACTTACTGCTCACAACAAATGTGAGGCAGTGCTATTTATCCTCATTTTCCAGATGATGAGACTGAGGTATAGAAAAATTAAGTGACCTGCCTGCAGGAAGATGGACCCTAAAATCTGATCACTGACTCTTCATGGTGACTCATGGTTATTTCCCCTCCATCCCCCTGCCACAAATTCCAATAGATATATAAGCACCTAGAGGTAACAAAACTCCTAAGAAAACTAAACTGCTAATCAGTCACCTGTGAATAAATTCCAAATTTCCTTTTTTACTGCTTTCTTCAATCTGGCATCCTTCTCAATCACTAAATAAATTTTCAACAATCATAAATGGCAAACATAACAAAACCATTGGCAAGTGTTTGTTTATTTGCCTTCTAAGCTATAGACATAAATTTAAACTTCTATCCTTGAGCAACTGAATTTATAATTCCAGGAAGCATGGATGAGAAATTCTAACAATGTTTAAAGAGTCTCTTGTAGCAATTGAGTGCTTTCTGCAGCTGCACACTGTGCAGGCACTGTGTCTACTGTCTGGGCAGAGGACCCCTGACCATCGAGCTGCACCCCAGTGTCTTCTTCGAGCATGTAGGTCTGCACAGATGTAACAGCACTTCAGTTTTGGAGGGCAAATATTCTTCCTATACTCCATACAAGGCTGTGATTTCCTCCTAGAAGTAGTAAAGAACAAATGTGGACAGAAGAGAGATACACATTATGGTCTCTGCTTAATGAGCCACATTGAAATATGCCCGTGCTGTCTGTCTGTATAACAAAAGCCTGCCCTGGAAGGAAACAACTTTGCCAGGACCTGTCTGACTTAGGCAAACAGGAACAGGCAGCAGGGATCTCTAGGTTTCCTAAGTGGCACTTTATTAAAATTAAAAACTTCTGCTCTGGAAACTGTTGGGAGAGAGAGAGAAAAGAAACAGCAACAACAACAAAAAAAGCAAGTCACCAGGCCACAGACTGGAAGAACATATTTACAAAACACATATCTGATAAAGTACTTATATCCAAAATTCACAAACTCTTAAAACTCAACAATAAGAAAATAGACAACTCAAAGAGTGAGTAAAATATATGAATAGACATCTCCCCAGAGATATGTACAGATGGTAAATAGGCCTCTGAAAAGGTGTCTAATACTGTATGCCATTAGGAAATGTCAAATTAAAACAAAAATGAGATTTCAAAACATATCTATTAGAATGGCTAAAACCCAAAACACCATGAACACCCAATGCTGGTGATCATGCAGAGAGAGCAACAGGAAGCCTCAGTCCATGCTGGTGAGAATGCAAATGATACAGCCACTTTCTCACAGAGACAATTTCTTACAGGACTAAATGTTGCCCTGACCATATGATCTATCACTCATGTGCCTAGATTTTTACCCAAATGAGTTGAAAACTTATGTACACACACACACACACACACACACACACAAACCTGCACACAGATGTCTATGGCAGCTTGATTTATGACTTCCAAAACTTAGAGTTAACCAAGAAGCTCCTCATGAGGCAAATGTATACAATGTGGTACATCCATACAATGAAATATTATGCACTGAGGAGTCATCAAGCCAGTGTGAAAAGACTACATATATATTATTTCAATTATACATTTCACATTTTGAAAAAAAATATACATTTTGAAAAAGGGAAAACTATAGGTAATACAAAGATTAGTAGTTGCCAGGGGCGTAGGGTGGGGAGGGAGGAGGGATGTATAAAAGAAGCATAAGGGATTTTTAGTTTAGGACAGTTAAACTACTCTGTATGATACTGTAGTTGTGGGTGCAACACATTATATGTTTCTTAAAACTCACAAAACCATACAATTCAGAGTGAACCCTGATGTAAACAATGGACTTGAGTTAATTATAAAGATTAGTTCATTAAGTATAAGAAAAGTACCATGCTAACGTAAGATGTTAAAATAGAAAATGGAAACTACATTATCTGTTCAGTTTTTCTGTGAATATATGGAAACTGCAGTATCTGCCCAGTTTTTCCATGAATATAGAACTATTCTAAAACATGGAGTCTATTAATAAAAAAATAAAAAAGGCTGCTAAATATGCACCCTTCAAATATTTCATTTAACGTTCACTTGTGAAAGGTTCTGAGATGTATTTCAATAAATATTTAACCCAATGTTTTCCCAATTTATTTAACAGTAATATATTTCTTTTAGCAGAATGTCATTTTATATTAAGGATATTATAGCAAAAATACATATTGGAGCATCATATTGCTTCTTTACTGACTTTCACACAATTCCTAGGTGATACAGAGAGTCCAGCAGAAGTAATGCTTGCTTGAGTGTGGTTGGTAGGGTAATAATATGGGTGTAACAATTTATAGTAGTAATTTGAACATTTCACCTAAAATGTCATGTGGTATGCTTGAGTGCAATATTGCTATGTTACAGAATTACCTGCTTATGATTTTTAATAAGATTTTATAATCAAAAGGGGGCATTATTTGTGCCAGACCCTTCCACTCTGGCATCTAAATAAGGTATCTCTGCATAGCAGTTTCTCCTTCAAATTTACTAACATTTCATCCAATAGCTGTCTTAATACCTTTATAATCATTCCCCTTCCTCTTTTGTGTACAGATTTTTAGCTTCTAAAATTACCACTTTTATTTACTGTATTTTCATTTTCCTATATTTATTTTTATTTTCATATCATTGTAATCTGGTCAGTTTCATCTCAGTAAATGGAGTAGTACACATGTCTTTGAAATCCTTCAGCTCATCAGTAATGAATGATTTAATAGGTAAAACTACCTGAATCAAGTGCTACTACCCAGGCACACTTACCTTCAGTCCTGTCTATGACCTTATGAGCAGATGACTTGCATATTATTTACATCTCTCTGTAACTTCTAACATCATTCTAGTAATCTGTTGAATGCAGCATACCCCTCCCTTAATCTCCAACCCACTGCTAACATGCAAATTGTCAGTCTTAAATTAACAGATTTTCTCACACCCTATTTTCACTGTGTCAGAAAATTTTTACGGTATGTTTAATAAAGCACTTTCACACTTGTGTAAATGGATCAGTCTTATACCATGAGCTTTCTCCTAGGGTAGCCATGCATGGTTTGACATAGGCATATATTGACTGGATAGATGTCCTTTCATTTTAAGGCCAAAATTGATTAATCACAGGAATTGAGAGGAACTGTAGTATAACTAACAGAACCATACAGCTGAATCACTGTTAGATTTAAGTCAATCTTAGTAATTATCATTAGAGTATTCTGTTTCTCAGTGAGCATCTGTTCTGCTACTATTGCTACCAAGCAATTGAGCAGCTTCCTCAACACTTTAAGGCTGTACACCTAGTGATTTTTAACAACTGAGACATTAAAAATTTAAAACGTAGAAAACAAATAAAGAAAAAATCCACTACCTTCTTTCAAATTATTTGAGGATTTCAACCTGGTTTTTGGAAAAGGAAATTGACTAACCAAATATCTGAATTGAGAATTTAGAGGAGTATGTATAATTAAAGGAATCAAGAGTAGCAATATCACTCAAAAGCATCCAATACACAATATTATTTTACCCTGTCCTATCTTTTATGTGTCCACTTTAAAACCTCACTCCCTCTTATTATTTAGTGTGAATAAATATGCATAGGCAATGGATAATTAAGTTCAGGCAGAAATGACCCTCTTGAAACAGCCAGTTGTATAATGATTTTGCCTTTTCATGTGGGTCGCTCACTCCAAAAATAAATGCAGACACATCAGTGGATATAAAAGAATGACCCTAAGGTCATTGTGAAGACAATACATAAGTAATAATTTTAAATTTGGCCTTTTCTAACATTTCCAAGATAATGATGTTTTTGTCTAAGAAAAATGTCTTAGTTTATCTTGAAGTTACACTGTAAGCGTTCTCTCACTAACATCACTCATACAATGAACTTCTAAAAATTGATCATACAGTTAGTAATTTCCCCAAATATTTCATCACCATCATTAGCATCATAATTAACTCCTGCTGACTTTCTTCACATCTGTTTCATTAAATTCTTAAGAGGTGAAAGGAGGATTACAACTGCCAATGTGTTCTAATGTTTCAAAAATTTTGAGATAAAATTATCATGTTTTTTGTAACAGCTATATTCTCTTCACATATATTTGAAAAAGGCAAATAGAGACTGCTATTATTTTTAAGGTTGCTCAGCACAACTTAAGACACATAAGATGGGTGAAACAAAATAGGAAATAGTAATAGAATAGTAACAATAATCTCACGGGATGCTTAAATACTCTGCATACTTTGTAAATGATTTTATATCTATCCACCTTCTCCATCCATTTTTTTTTATCCTCATGGTAACACAAAGAAACAGAAATACATGAGGACTAAATCAATTTTTCATGAACACACATAGGTAATTAAAAACAAAATAAGCATTAAAAACATATCTTTATTTCTTTTAATATTATAAACACTAATTCAAAAATGGGTATTAACTTTTTTCTTTATTTTTATGCATTTTTATTTTATTTTTTTCCATCACCATTTATTCCCCTATACCCTCTTTCACCTCCCCCCACCCATCCCCCACAGTCACTACACTGTTGTCTGTGTTCATTATTTGTTTCTCTTTATTTTTTTCCTTTTGGAAGCCACAATTTTCCAAAGTATAATTTAAAAATCCATCACAAATAGGCTATAAAACTATAAGAAGGATAAATATTACTATGAACACAGTATAAACACAGGAGCTCAATTTTAAGAAAACCTACTCAACTGCAAATTGGTAGAGACAGCATTTTCAAATCAGAGAGACTAGATTCATAGATTTAAAGCAATTTACTCTAAATCACTCGTATCATTTGATTACACTTTGTAATTACAGTTTTAAATGGAATTTTGTTTTGTAAAGTGGAGCAACTTGGTCAATTATTCTTTTCATGTTGTTTCCTTCTGTTCAGCCTCAGTTTTTTAGATGACTATATTCTTTTCCTGATGTGATGTAAAGGGGAAAATTATTTCTATACTTGGGCCTTTTAAGTAGGTTTGTTCTTACTAAAACAGTTTTCTTTAATTAGAAAAAAATCATAGTTAGAATTTCCATATCCAGAACTGTAGCCAAGACAAATATTCCCAGCACCATTTGAGGTTAAGAGAAATATTATCAGAATTAGGTGTACAAGTTAGGCCTGTAAAGGTCCCATTATATGACCTATAAAACAGGTAGCTATATTAGAAATTGCAAGTCATGTATGGAAATTTAATCATTTGCTGCATAGTGAAATCTGGTCTTTGACCCAAAGAGAGAAATGAAACTAAAATGACCTCTTGCAATTCACCCAGAGAGACCACACACAATTCGTTCTATAAGGGGTGGCTTTGCTGCCTGTGATTATTCTAGATCACATTAAAATGCTTGAAGTACATTGCTTATTTCTGGACCATATGGTACTATGAGAATAATCAAATCCATCTCCATGGGCTATATTCCTTTCCTCACTCCTAGGTCTTCCTCATCCCTCTAAGATGCCTTCATCTGTTTTCTACAGTTGACTGCATTCTGTTAAAGTTAGTTCCACCTGTAAGTTATTTAGAAGTAACTATTAGTGTAGTGAGGCAGTCATTGGAGAGATTAATTTAAGCTTTGTATTTGAGTTTGAAGAATAGTCCAGTGTTTAAAGAGGCCAGAAAAAAAAAAGTATCTCTGATACAGTGCAGTAAGAAACCACCATGGATTCCTGAGTAAGGCTGAAAAGAGTTTAGGAAAAAAAACACTATCTGTATCCCAGTCTCATAAACTTTTTTTCTTTTTTTCTAAATTTCTTCACCTGTAAAATGACACTGACAATCTATATCTTCCCTGCAGTGACTTTGTGAGGTATGACGAATGATGCTAAATCATGCTGAAAACAACAATAGCAAAGCTTTATATTTAGTATAAGTTGTGACAATAAGACAAGAGCATCAAGAAAGGCTTTGAGCAAAATCACAAATTTCCGCTTTCATATTTTGGATTATTGCATGTCTCTTTTTGAATGTGTACAGAATTTGTCAAGATAAAGGCTATAGGAACATCTGTTGTGACCCGAATACATCTGTGATGAACTTTTCCTTGTTTTTTGATTTCACAGAGGAGAAAACAACATTCCCTTGATTTATTAATTTAAAAATAGGATTACCTAAACAACAATACAAAGAAACAAGCAAAATATAACCAAAGACACTGAAATAGAGGACAGACTGGCAGTGACCAGAGGGGAGAGAAGAGGGAATTTCAGGGAAGAATGGGTAGGGTTTACAGGAACAAATTTAAAGGACACAGGGACAGAAACTAGGGGAAGGGTGGTAATGGGAGGGAAGTGGGGAGGGTTGGGTGGGTGGGCTGGAATGGGAGTAAAAGGGAGAAAACTGTACTTGAACAATGATTAAAATAAAAAAAGGAAAAAGAAAAAAAAATAGGATTACAGAAGTTGAATTACCTGACAGATGAGGGAAGAATTACAGGACACTCTGCAGATGTCAATTAGAAATATTTGGCACAGTGTATTTCCTGCTAATACAAAATGCAAGAACTGGAGAACAAAATTAAACTCTAAGGGTTTGAAGAAAGATTAGAAACTTTTAAGTGAAATGCTTGATGGAAAAAAAAAAAACATCTGTGACAAGATCATTTGGCTGCTTAAACACATGTAAGGGAAACATTGTTTACCTGGAAAATGTTAATTTTATTTTCATTAGCAGGAAGAGATAGAGGATGCTTACAACAATAGAATTTATAAGCAGAATGCAATTAATTTTTATTCTGGATGAGAGGCCTTTTATTATCCTGCATCTAGGACAAACTAGTTTGTGCTTTAATAAGATTTCCTCAAGGACTTTCAATAAATCAGAATAGCATATATTCATGCTGCTTTTTATAGTTACCCATCAGATTATTTTTTTTCAATTTGGTGGCTCATTTTAATTTAAAATCTCTATCTCATTTTCTTCTATTTTTCTATAAAAATACTAATTTTATTAAATTTTACAATCTCTCACCTTTGGTTATTAAATATTTATATTGGCTCATCACCTGATAATCTTTATGTATTGAAATTCTCCAACCAGTATAACAAAAACCACATAATAAATAAGAAAGTTCTAAGAACTGATGAATATATATTTAAAAGTCAGAAATTCCTGACAGTACACAGAGTGTGATCACTAAGTTGAATTGCAAAAATATATTATTGTATATTACTGTTCTTATTCTATTATTTATTTTATTCGTCTATCTCTATCTATCTATCTTTATCTAATCCATATATTTTCAGAATGTGATTCACAGTAAAAAAAACCCTGGTGAAAGTATGTGTGGATAGGTGGACTGGGGAGAAGGGATAAGATAATACAGACTAAATGACTGGACGTTGAAGGATCATTTATATCCCTGTGAGGTCACATATTTACAAGAGACTAAAATATCATGGAGACCCCTAAACTATCAATATCACAACAGTAAGATATAAGTTATATGAAGAAGCACAAATCTGGTAGTGTTTTATTTTAAGATTAAAGGTATAGAGGGGAATTTTCTTGTTTCCTACCAGATAGTGTAGGTGCCATTTTTAGACATAGGATTTGGGAGAATTCTTTTTTTACATTACTCCATATGTGGTTCTTATTTAACTATTTTATTTTGGATGTACACCACATGTGTTGCCTGAGTGCCACACATTTTTAGGGTATTCTATAGATTCCCCTTTACAAGGAAGAAAATGTCAACATGTAAATACAGGAACTGAAACACAAAAGTTACAAATCAAAAACCCCTTAACTGTATATTTTTCAAAATAAATTTAGTTGTTTCAATTAAAAAATGTTTATTATTATATTAGTAGTAGTAGTAGTTGTCGTCGTCGTAGTAGTAGTAGTATATTTAGGAGGATCCTTATATTAATTCCTTAGGGCTGCTATAACAAAATACCATAAACTGGATGGCATAGAACAAGAGAAATTTATTAGTCGCAGTTCTGGAGGATAGAAGTCCAAACCTCAAGATATCATTAGGAACATACTCCTTCTGAAGGCACTAAAGAATAATTCTCTCTTGCCTCTTTCAGCTTCTGGTGGCCCCAGATGTTCCTTGGTTTATGGGAGCATGACTCCAATAGTGACATGGTATTTTCTCTGCCTCTTCACATGATGTTTCTTTTGTGTATGTCTGTCTCTGTATCCAAATGAACCTTTTTTTTTTTACAAGGACACAGTCATATTAGTATGTACCTTGATGACCTAATCTTAATCTGATGATCTGCAAAGACCTTATTTCAAGATTAAGTCACAGTCAGAGTTACTTAAATTTAGGACTTCAAGATCTTTTGGAGTATATAACTTATTTCATAACAACTCTCAAAGGCCAGAGATACAAGGTCCCTTTTTTAGGGACACATCCTCATGTTCCTTTATTTAGTTAGTCACTTATCAATACATGCTTGTTTAAGTGTAGTAGCCCCAGAAAATTCTCCTTTTAAAAAAAAATACTCCTATTTTAATTGCTGGAATTACTTTTTGAAAAGGTAGTCATTGTATTATTTTAAAAATCATAGAAACATTTAAAAACATTATAATCTTTTCTAGTATCATAGCTTTTCTAATTTACAATCATTCTGTTTATAAACAGCATCCCCCTTTGAGTAACTAGTGAAAAGATGGTACTATCCTTGTTAATATGGGTGTGGCCCATTATTTCTCCTTACATGCTGGAATTGTTTCATCCATAGCAAATAGCTGGACCTCATCCATCGCTGGACCCTCAAATGACTAACCCTGAATACCTCATGTTGGCACACTGTCCACCACAGTGGTTTCCTTCCTTCTAAATTCCTATTTCACTGCCTTCATCACAGATGTCAGTTTTTTAAAAAAAATAAAATTAATCTACATTGAGGTTTGAATGACTGATAATTCCAAGAATCTACCTATGTATCTCTTTTGAACTCAATATATTTCATATTGGAAGATTTTCAAAACTGTTAGAAAAGTTTTTGGAATACTTATGTTAAACTGTACATTCAATTAATTCATCTCTTAACAGAATGTATTCTAAGAGTAAAGAAAGAACAGCCCTGGCTGGTGTGGCTCAGTGGATTGAGTGCTGGCCTGTGAACCAAAGGATAAACGGTTTGATTCCCAGTAGGGACACAGGCCAGGGTTGTGGGTCAAGTCCCTAGTAGGAAGCACTCAAGAGGCACCCACACATTGATGTCTCTCTCTCTCTTTCTCCCTCCCTTCCCTTCTCTAAAAATAAGTAAATAAAATCTTTAAAAAAGAAAGAACATTATGGTATTTGAAAGTCTCAGTCCACCTTTTTATCTTCAATAAGAATCACAGAGGTAACTCTGAGCCATCATCTGACCCACTAAAGTCTTCTCCCTTTGCTACTCTAACCCGAGAGAGGATTTTTCATAGTTTTCCTAAAATATATTCACCATGGTCACTTATCTTAAAAGAATAACATTTATGCCCAATAGGAATAAATATGGCAAGTTTTATTTTAAGAACATTGAATCCTTGCCCCTCTACATTTGATGACTCTAAATAAGTTTGTTTGTTTTCTACTCATATTTAATCAAGCTTAAATTGGGTGTCCTGGTTGGTTTTCTGGAGTTTTTTAGGCAAGAAAAAGATGAACTCAAAAAAAAAAAAAAAAAGTCCAGCTTCTGTTGTCCTTCATCCCAAATACAATTCTAAGCTTTTGTAGTTTCCAGCATTTGATCAGTGGAAGATTTAACTAACTCTGAAGCCTAGGGAAAATAGAAAAGATTTAGGACACAAGTAAGAAAGAAAATGCTTTTGATGGTTGTTGCAAATAAGATGTTTTATGTTTTCAAAGATCAGAATACAAAGGGAGATGTTTTGAAGGACTCAGGAAAAAATGAAAGCTTTCATGGGCTCTCCTGGTTGATGTAAATGGCTAAGCAGTATTCTGCCTTCTGCCGCCCCTGCCCCTCGCCAAAGATCTGGGTAAGAATACTCCAAGGGAAAAACCAAACAAATAAAAGGAAAGAAAGATGTCAGATATTTGGAGAATTTGTGGAAATTCTTCATGGATTTCAGAAAAGCAATTGAGGGAAATTCCTAAGTCTTCCCAAATATATGAGAAGATATTTATCAATAATTAAAATGGTTTCAGAACTTCAATACAGGGAGGTTTTGAATCTTGGTGTTTGTAAATCAGAGCTCAAAACCGTGCAGTTCTGATTTGATGTGTCAAGATAATAGCACATGGTATACGATTCCTTGGAATCAAGAGGGATTTGTGGTTCCGCAGTCAAGTTCTCTTTCAAACTAGCCTTTCAGTGCTTGGATTCAGTGGATGTAGTAGGAATTTACAGGACCCAGGTGACACACAAGAGGCGCATTTTCAGTATCAAAGTGACCTAGAATGGCTGGCTTCTTCCAAGGCTAAGAATGTCCTGATAAAGACATTTTCCTGCAACTCGTTAAGCATTATAGTCTGACTTCAGTGGGTAACATTGTTTGAAGTTCAAAAAGAAAGACCTCAAAGAGCTGCTTAGGCAGGAAGAGGCAGAGGCAGAAACAGGGACAGGGGCAGGGACAGAGAGATAGTGTGAAGAAGTTCCGATTGTCTTTAAAACACTAGAAAGCTAAAAGGGAAACTGAAGTTCAATAAAATGTTACACATATTCAGTAGTAATTAAAGTTTCATTTTATTAAAACACTAACTATATTCACTTATTTTCCATCACCATACTTCATGGCTGTGGCTGGCACAGCACTGACCTGCATCTGAAGGTGTTCATGACAGAATTTCTAAAACCCATGAATATGTTAGGTTACATGACAAAAATCAAATAAAGTGTCAGACGTAACTAACTTTACTAATCAGGTGATCTTGATGGAGGGAGATTGTCCTGGATTATTTGGGTGTCCCAATATAATCACAAGAGTTCTTCAAGTGGAAGAGAAAGGTATAAAGGAGGCAATGTGAGAGTCATGTGATGTGAGAGACTGGCCAGTGCTGGCTTTGATGATGGGAAGGGAACATGTGTCAAAGGTTATGAGCAGCATCTAGAAGCTAACACAATTTAAAACTTATGAAATGTTTACTTTTGTAATTTACTATTTAATACTTTTGGACCATGGTTGATGGCATGTAACTAAAACTGCAAACAGTAAAGCTTCAGGTAAGTGAGGATCACTGTCTGGTCTTCCCATGTGAGTTCCACTGATTCCTCATTCCACGTTAACATGAAAATGCGAAGACCATGCAAAAAGAAAACATGCAGCCCACACTCGCACTGTCCTCCCTATCTGCCATAACACCTTGTTAAAAAGGTATTGAAAAAGTGTCTCTTCCAAATAACCTGAAACAAATAATAGTCCCTTTTTTTTTTCATTGCATCTTCATCTTTCCAGTATTTGCTTCATAATTTTCTTCAGGGAAGGGACTAGTCATCTCTGTTCAGCTTTAGACAAACACCTTCCCCATTGTGCCTTCTTTTCTACCAGAAATCATTAAAGATAAGGTGATTAGGCTTATCTGCTTAAATAATTCTACCTAGTTAAAAACAAAAGAAAAAATGTTAATGCTTATCATCTAAAACTTAAGATTCTTTCTAGGGTTAAAATAAGAAAAAAAATATATAGTATGCAAATTCTTTTTAATGTAGTGATAGGTGTAAATGATCTGCATATTTAAGCTGTTTCCATTTTAACTGAAGCAAATGAAGCTGAGAGAGTTAACCTCATAACCCTTAATTAGAAGATTTTCCATTTTTAAGTAGTTGTGATTTATATTTTTATTTAAGAATGATATATTGCTGGCATTTTCATATTACTCACTAGTTACCCATTTCTAAAAATAGGCATTTTTGTTTCCCTGAATAATTCTTTTCTTAAATGTTTTTTACTTTTTATTTTATAATAATTTTAATTTGTATTTTAACTTTTTAAAATATATAACCTTTATTATATTTTTCCATTACCATTTAGTTCCCTTATATACTCCTCCCCCAGGAATCACCACCCTGTTGTTTATGTCTATGAATCCTTTTTCTTTTTTGTTCAATTCCTCCACCACTTAACCTCCCCCACCCCACTAGCTGTCATCTGTTTTCCATCTATGAGTCTGTCTCTGCTTTGCTTGTTTGTTTAGTTTGTTCATTAGATTCCACATATGAGTGGAATCATATGGTTCTTGTCTTTTTCTGACTGGCTTATTTCATTTAGCATAATCTCCAGGTCCATCCATGCTATTACAAAAGGTAAGACTTTTCTCATTTTTTATGGCTGGGTAGTATTCTACTGAGAATACATATGCACTACAGCTTTTTTATCCACTCATCTGCTGACGAGCACTTAGGCCATTTCCAGATCTTGGTTATTGCAAATAATGTTGCTGTGAACATAGGGGTGCTTATAATCTTTCAAACTGATGTTTCAGGATTCCTGGCATATATTCCCAGAAGTGGGATTACTGGGTCGAATGGCAATTCCGTTGTTAATTTTTGAGGAAATTCCATACTGTTTCACACAGTGGCTGCACCAGTCTACATTCCCACCACCAGTGCACTAGGATTCTTCTTTTCTCCACATTCTCGCCAGCTCTTGTTTGTTGATTTATTGATAGTAGTCATTCTGGCAGGCGTGAGATCTCATTGTTGTTTAATTTGCATATCTTTGATGATTAGTGATGTTGAGCATTTTTTCGTATATCTATTGGCCAGCTGTATTTCTTCTTTGGAGGAATGTCTGTTCAGCTTCTTTGCCCATTTTTTAAAATTGGCTTGTTTGTCTTTCTGCTGTTGACTTGCTTAAGTTCTTTTATATATTTTGGAAATTAAACATTTATCAGATATATCATTGGTGAATATGTCCTCCCATACAGTGGATTTCCTTTTCATTTGTGATGGTTTCTTTAGCTGTGCAGAAGCTTTTTAATTTGATGTAGTCTAATTTGTTTATTTTCTCCTTTGTTTCACTTGCCCTAGGAGATATATCAGCGAAAATATTGCTAAGTGAGATATCCAAAATTTTACCACCTATCTTTTCTTCTAGGATTTTTATGATATCATAACTTATATTTAAGGCTTTTACCCATTTTTAGTTTATCTTGTGCATGGTGTTAAGTTGGTGGTCTAATTTCATTATTTTTTTGCATGTGCCTGTCCAATTTTCCTAATACCATTTATTAAAGGGACTGCCTTTACTCCGTTGTATGTTCCTGCCTCCTTTGTGAAATATTAATTAGCCATAAAGGCATGGGTTTATTTCTGGGCTCTTTGTTCTGTCCATTAATCTATATGCCTGTTCTTATGCCAGTACCAGGCTTTTTTTATTACAATGGTTTGATATCAGGTATTGTGATTATCTCCACTTTTCTTCTTTCTAAAGATTTCCAAGCCTTCAGGTCTTTTTCTGTTCTATAATTTGGGGGGAGGGATATTTGTTCTAGATCTGTAAAATATGCCATTAGTAATTTAGTAGGAATCCAAGGAAAATACAAGACGAAAAATTTAGAAATATACCTGAAAATACATAATTATTGATTAATCTCTAATATTAATATATTTTAAGATATATTTCTAATTTTTTCTCTTGCAGTTTTCTTGGGTCTAGAAGATAAAATAAAATAAAATAAAGTGTGCATTTAAAATGATATTTGTTTTCAAAAAAAGCCTATACTTACAAAATGGCTAGAATCCATCCTTTTTTTCAGCTACACTCTCAAAAGCTACAAAGGGTTGTAGGATCAATTTGTGAAAAATTGAATCCTGATTTCATAATGAGTACAGTAAGCCATGACATTTATTTAAAAATTATCTAGAACATACATTCCATTTATGTTATTACAAAGCAGTTATTTTTATAATCAGAATGGGAAAGAAAGTTTACCCAAAATTAACTACTGCTGATGAAGATTAAATATTAGTTCATGTTAGTAGCTGTACTACCTATATATTTTGAAATAATTTTTTAACAATGTCATTTTTTCCCATTTATCTCACTTTCTTCTTCCTTCCTAGCTAAATGTGCAATGCTGCTTTAGGACTTGAATGTATTTAAGACTTAAGAACATATTGATGTTCTTAAGAAAGCATGTGTATACATAATGAAAACAGTTCAATAGTTGTCAAATATCCAGGAAGTAGACATGTCCTTTAGCATGGTCCTTAATATTAAAAATAATGTGTATACTGAAACATAATGATCCTATAAAAAGTATATCATGACTTCAGTGTTTATTCCTGGTAATTTAAATATATTTTTCTAAATTAAAAGTGGCCTTCTAGATTTTACTTTCTACATAAGAAAAATAACTGCTATGGTAGCTTGATATACTTTATGTAAAAAATGTTTTTGATTTTCATTGGAGCACAGTAATACTAAGGACAATGGCAATAACAAAAAGATGAAGGGTCATATTTCAACATTCCAGTGATTCAGTGAATGAACACTAAAGGATGAATACGGCTTGTCAAAGAGCCAGCATAACCCCTAGAAGCTAGAGCACATGGTCTCCTGCACTGCTGCACAGCAGAACTAAAGAGACACTTTGTGCTCATTGAAAACACATTTGATATTCAAGACCAGACGCTGATGAGTCAAGCATGTCCACTTCCCTGAAGAGGCTGCCAAGGAGATGTTGAGGTCACTTTGGTCAACATATATACAGTGTGCAAGCAAAGTACAGATGAGTCTAGGATAAATATTCACTCCTCCTGATCTCTACCAGCTCATTCTATTCAGTTTGCAAAGGAATGGGAGCTTTAGCATGAACATTGCAATCGAAATAAAAAGCTACTTGGTCTGAATTAAAGAAAAGTTAATGAAATTGCTTTCTTTTTCTGTGAAATCCACAATAATTTTGAGTGGTTTAAAGATTTAATATTTTGTATTCAGTTTTTGAAGAACTACTATATGACACGGATATCTACATGTTGATTTATTTTAATTCAACATGTTGAATTCAACATGTTGTAGATCAAACTTTTTCTGATCTACATATTATGGAGAAAACAGATTGTGGAAGAGAAAAAATTCTTTACCCAAGGTTATCATACAACAATTAGGTGCTGAGGTTAAAAGAAAAAGAAAGGCCTTACTGCCTAAACAGAACACTGCTCACTGTGCCATCACATTGCCTCATTTCTTTCGTACAATAATATTCTTCCACATCATCTTTTTTTTTTTTCTTCTTGGTTGGAAGTTTAGTTTTAGGCAGGTGTGAGAAACAGTTAACACAGCAGGACTCTCTAACTCAGTTCTTGTTTATGTTGTTGCCATGATAACAACCTTTGATCAAAAACTGAGCACTAAACTCTAATATTCTCCTAGTGACTAAGTAATGAGATGGACCAATCTGTCGCTATATTAAAAAAAAAAAAAAGAAAAAACATGAAGAGTCATGATATACTTGGTTCCTGCATTGAAGTTTATATCTTTAAGAATTCTAGACTCTATGACTCAGGTGCACTTCTTTGGGTGGAGATATCTCACAGGATAAAATTACTTTTTATACAGTGCTATGCTAGCAGAGGAAGAAAACTTGGAAACCTGTGTGATTTCTGTTACATGTGTGCATCTTTTTTTCCTGCTGTTTCTGAATTATATCTTTTGGTATAATAAATTTTAGTCATGCTTATAATCATAGCTACTTTATTTGGAAATGCATTATTCCTTCCAGCAAGTCGCCAAAATGAGTTGGCACCCCATCCCCAAAATACATGCTGATGCAGCAAACAGGTTATATAAGTTGGACATACAGATATACCGGTTAGCTTTTGTTGTGTAACAAAACACCCCCTTCTTTATTGGCACAGTTACTAAATAAATATTAAAAAGCTTTTTAAGTGTAGCTGTTCAGGGTTTCCAAGCCATTGTAAAGGGAGGAAAGCATCTCCAATTCTTCATCTCTTGTTTGGTTTCAATGAGATATGCTCATGTCTATGAATCTTGAGTTTCATAAGTTTGATTCTCCATTTCTGTTTATCAGCACAGAAATTAGCTGGGATTAGACATTTAGAGGTAGAAAACAAAGTTTTTCTAGGAGGAAATAATCACCTATGAGCCTAGCTTCACATGAAAACTTAAAAATAATTAATAAAAAGTTAGTAATAGAAGATTTTACAGTATAGCCAACTGCATAGAAAATAAGTTTGATGGGGCCCAGTCTAATGGGCAGAAAGGATGACCATGGGCTAGCAAAGTCATCTGAAGCTGAAGGGGTCCAGTCTATAGACAGACCAAGGAAAAATATTCTAAAAAATAGCTAAAGGATGCAGTCCATTATGGAGGAAGGGCTGAGGATTTCAGAATATCACAGCAGCTGGCCGTTGAATTGATAGCTCACCAACAAGGGTAGGTTCTCCTCAGAGAGAAAACACACAAACAGAACTGTCAAGCTTCAACAAAGCTTTTGAAAAGTATTACAAGATAACCAATGAATCATGGAATGGGAGGTCTAGGTTATATGTTTTCTGTCACAAACTTCTGATTATTTATTGCTTTTCAGATATACTTCTCCAAAACAATCATTATTTTTTATATATAGTTTTCAAATATAACATGAAATATTCTACCAATGGAAAAAAAATATATTGCACAAGGCAAGTGGTGTTATTGTTATTGTTACATATGTTTTTCAAAAGTTTCCAACCCTTTAAGGGGAAACATAAAAATATCACATATAGACATCATGTTTTGAGAATTTTTGCCAAAAATGGATGAAGATTTGTAGATAGCTTGTGGTGTTCATGTTCTATTTCTTTTTGTAAAAGACATTATGATTGTTCACAAGTGGATTTTGTTATCAATGTAATACTCTTATGCAACTAAGTGGACTATTAATTAGTTGTTCCATTTACTAACCTCTCTGGTCTTCCCTTGGGAGACAATCAAGATAAATGCATAAGAACATTCTAGCACAAACATTAAGCAGCCAGAGCACATCTTAATGAGGTCAAAAAAGTACCTCAGAGCTAACACAATTTATTCGTTCATATTCAACTTACTAATAAACTTTAACCCTCTGGTGATGCATAAGGAGCCTACATCAACTGAATGACAACCCTTGGATTACAAAAAGCGATTTCATTCTTTCCTGGAAAGAAAAAATAGGACATAGGTTAATGAGGAAGGAAAAGGGTAAAAAAAAAAAAAAAAGTGGGGGAAGGCCCTGGAGGAGGTAAGAAAATGAAAGAAAAAAATTTGCTCAATTCAGAAGAAAATATTTTCAATATATATGAAAATGTTTTCAATATAAGTATAAAAAAGAAAATATCAATTTTCAGAGCTCAGTTATATAGCCACACTTCTCTCCAGTGTTCAGTTTTGTAATATTTTCATCAAAGTCATCCTATTAATGCCTTTAATGGGTGTTACATCAGCTGGTGTTTTTAAATCATCTCATTAGTAATTATATAAATATTCTTTGATAATATAAGCATGCTTTGTTTGCATTGACATTTTTCAATGTCAGAAACATTTAACTTTTGTATTAGTTTGCCTACCATTATATTTAGGAATTATGTAATGCATTTAGAATCTCTCTCTCTCTTTTCAAATATTCTGATGTTTTGTTTGTTTGGTTTGATTTCACTTATAATACATGTTGCTTTTAGCCTAAAATACTTTATTTGCTTTATTTGAAGGAATTGCATATTTATGCTAATCAAAATACTATATTATTATTCATGAGAAAATGATGCCAGAGTAAAAATTAAATAAACTGAAATTTTTATTATATTGATATATTCTTAAATTTATATTTTTCACATCTAAAGTATGGCTCCTAATCATTATTAAGTGTATATGGTATGACAAAATTACAGTGGTATTTGAATCAGGGGGTCACTAATATAGATTATTTAAATAATTAATTCTTAGAAGAAGAAAGAAATCATTATATAAGCCTCAACCATGTATTTTTGGTACTAGATAAATGATTTTAACCTATATATGTCAACTGATAAATGAATGGATGAAGAAGATGTAGTATATACACACTGTGAGATACAACTCAGCCTGAAAAATAAGGAAATCCTGTCATATATGAAGAAAAGATGAATGAATCTTGAGAACATTATGCTGAGTGAAATAACCCAGTCACAGGACAAATACTGTGTGATTTCTCTACTGATACACTTTATGAAGTATCTAAAATAGTTAAGCTTATAGAAGTAGAGAGTAGAATGGTGGTTACCTGGGCCATGGGGTTGGAGAAGGGTTTCAGTTACACAAGTTGAATAAGTTCCAGAGATGTGCTATGCAACATTGTGCCCGTAATTAATGATATTGTATAGCACATTTAAAAAATCTATCAAAAGGGTAGATCTCATGTTGTGCTTTTACAATAAAATTAAAATTAAAAAGCTAAATTATCCATATTCGGTATGGATCTCAGGCTAGAGCAAGTCTCTGAAGCATGGCTTTGCAGCAATGCACTGGAGACGTCCTCCTTGATGCGGAACAGAAGCAGCCCTCCCTGGCCCACCTCAGTGCCCAGGCGCCGTTCAGCCATGCCACCCTCAAGGCAGTGTACTCTTGTGTTCCGGGCTTCTGCTCTTGGCCCCCCTGAGGACCCCCATCCACCTGGGAGTGTCCCTAGCCTGGGTCTGGACCTCCATCTGCCACATGTATTCCATTTTGATCTCATAGGCATTGAACTTCTTGACTTGGTAAGTGAGGGGCTTGCAGGCGAGCAGGTAGGGAAAGCAGTGGGACTTCTGTAGGTTGGACTCCAGCCTCTAGATCTACTGCCAGTTGAGCATGCACTTGTGGTGGCTGGTTAGCTTGGATGTAAGCAGAGAAGCCCGCCGGCACTGTACAGCTGTGTGCTCACAGAGCATAGCTTAGGGGTGGGAATATCCTTAGGGTGTTCAGGACAAGGGCACAGATGCAGCCTGGCTGCAGGTGGCCAGCAAGAAGTGCCTCACCTCTGGATCAGGTTCTGCATGTGGCTCTTCAGGTTCTGGGCCTCCTACTGCTGCTGGGGAAGAGGAACCTTAGCATGTAGCTGGGGGGGAAGCCTGTGGAAGGCCTGCGGCAGGAAGGGTGGGTAGCTGAGCGGCTGGAAGCTCAGGCCTTGTTGGGTGGCCCACTTGAGCAACTCATCAAAAGCCAGCTAGTTGAGATTCGCTCCCAGGGTGCTTAGGCTGAAGCCCCATAGTCACTCTGCACACAATATATTTACTTATATACATATACACAAATATAACACACTTTATTATATATTAATACAGATATACATTTTAATATATAGATATATTATTTTTATATATAGATATGTATACATGTATGTATGTCTTCTTTATCCATTCATCCACAGCCATACACATACCTTGTTTCCATGTCTTGGAAGCTGGGAATAATGCTGCAATTAACATGGCAATGGATATATATCAAGATTGTGATTTTTTTTTTCCTTTGGGTATATGTCCAGAAGTGAGATTGGGGAATCATATGCTAGTTAGTCATGTGCTAGTTGTGTTCTTAATTTGTTGAGAAACTTCCTGTTTTCCACAGTGGCTGTACCAATTTACACTCTCACCAACAGGGTACAGGAATCCATTTTCTCCACATTTTTGCCAACACTTATTTGTAGGCAGCCATTCAAGCAGGTATGAGGTGGTATCTTGTTGTGCTGTGGTTTTGATATGCATTTCTCTGGTGATTAGTGAGGTTGAGCATCTTTTTGTGTTCCTGTCAGCCATTTGTATTTACTTTTTGGAAAATGTTTATTCAGTTCCTCTATATGTTTTGACAATTCCTCTACTATTTTTTAAAGACTCTTTGAGATGGCTATTAGGATTTTTTTTTAAATTCACCCAACTTTTCTAGAGCAGCGTAAGGTTTATAGAAAAATTGAGTGTAAATTTATATTCAGAGAATTCCCTCTTATCACCTCCCCCACTTACACAGCGCTCACCACCACCAACAATACTACTCTAGTGTGGTACATTCATTATAATGGGGCAGATCTATATATACATACATATATATATATATGAGTCACATGATATATATAAATATATATATATGAGTCACATGATATATATATATAAATATATATACACATATATAATTTATATCTGATGTTATTTTAAATCATGTGTATGGTCAGTCTCAAAGCTTGGTAACATTTGAGGGAAAAAGGACAAGAACAATTTCAAATGACACAAAGAAAATATCCTTATAGATGTCATTATACAATAGAATGTTCTTTAATGATGAAATTGTTCTATACTCTACTATTCAACATTGTAGTCACTATACATATGAGGAGTTACCCTCCCCAAAACAGATTTATCTTCTGGAGGGCACGCACCTTGTAGTACAGGCTTCCCCTGCTCACTGAACGTTCTAGGACCCCATCTATATCAGTGTACCAGCTGGCATTGTTGTGAGAGGCTGCATTCATCTTCAGCAAATTTTTTTTGAAGATTCTTTCAGTGCATTTGCCCATTTCATGACGGGTGATTTATGAGTGCACCTGCCCATACCACATTGAGTGTTCAGCAGTTTTTGAGCAAAAATGGCATGACCCCCATGTCTCACCCTCCTTACTCATCCGATCTCACCCCGAGCAATTGTTTTTTTGTTTCCCCAGATGAAAAAAGTCCTCAAAGGCAAATGTTTGCCAATGTGGAAAAGGTGAAACAAAAAATGGCAAAAGCACTAAAAGGCATCAAAATTGACAAGTTCAAAAACTGTTTTGAGCAGTGGAGAAAATGTCTCCAAAGGTGTATTGCATCAAATGGAGAGTACTCTGAAGGTGACTGAAGTTTAAACATGTAAGAATAAATACACAATTTTTAATAAACGAATTCTATTTTTTGTGGATTCCCCCCTGATATGTGGCTTTTAGCACTTGAAATGTGGTTAGGTCACTAAAGAACTGAATTTTAAATTCTGATTGATTTAAACTTAACTTTACATAGACACATGTAGCTGGTAGCAACCATATTTGACAGTGTGGCTCTAGAGATATTTCCTGGAATCAATTACTGTTTGGAGGCTGAAAACTTTTTAATTTATTTTAAAATATGATTTTCAAAACATAACTATCAAAAAAACAAAGGGAGTACAATGAATGGATATGCTTGTGGTGGCTTTGTGATGTGTCACCTTGGCTAAGCTGAACTACAGTGCTCAGAATTCCCATTCCTTAATGATTCTAGTTAGAGTGACCTAAAGGTGACATTCTCTATTAAACGGAGAATATGAGGGATGCCGCAGCCATTTGTAACATACATACCTCCTTCCTCCAGTAATTTAATTAAATATATCTTTAGATGCTGATGATTATAATACAAAAATTAAAAGGCATTAAATGGTAAACTTAACTTAAACCAAATTGCTGAATTTGCCATTTTCATGTTCTAACAATATAGCAAGCAAAAGAGAGCAAATAGGAATTTGCCTCTGATCAGTTGACTAAGTTAATCAAAAGGGATTTTATGTTGTGTTGGTCTGACTTAATATGCTGAAAGCTCCTTAAAAGACAGTTTATCCCTTCATTGAAGTCAGAGACTCCAACCAGCTGCTCAGTTTGCAGCCTCTCTCCATTTCCCCAGGATGTCCCCCACTGTATATTTATGTTTATAAGGTTCCAGCCTACTCTTGTTCTTCCCTCCCCGACTGCCTGCCCCATGGACTTCAGGCTTGCTTAGCCATATACCCTGAATAATTGTGCAAGCAAACTCATTGCATTAAATTGTATAGGTAGATAGAGAATCAGATAGATAGCCACCCTGACTGATGGAACACTCAACTTTCATGCCACTATGGAGATGGTGGGAAAAGAAGAAAAATGCCAGGACAGATTAAAGGTCATAGAGCTAAGAAAATCTACTGTCAATAAAATTTATATACAGTTATCTCAAGTTTAATAAGTATCTTTTTCCACCTCTTCCACATAATCGAGTCAGTACAATTTTTGCATGTGGATTTTGAGAATTAAGCCCCTGGTTGCTCTGACATTTATAATGATTATGATTTTTATAAAAGATTTGAAATTTTATAAGAGAGAAAGTAGCTCCTTATCTGCAGCTCCCATTTTATGTAGTAAGTAGCAACAAACTAACTAGACCCTCTACTCTTTGCTTACTTGCTTGGTTATGTGAACTAATACAAAAGATGTAACAAATTAGATGTCTTTATCTATCCAGGTTAGGAAAGATGGTTCCTTTTCACACATAGAAAATGAAATTCTAAAGTCAATACAGCCTCCAGGAAAAATATGTAGTTGAAATAAATGCCAAAATGATGCATTAGAGGGGGAGTCATTCCAATTTAAATAGAACAATATAAATGACAAACTTCAATTATTAAATTAATTTTTCCTGAAACCCAAAGAATGATTATAATACAAAAATTAAAATGACATTAAAGGGTAAACTAAACTAAAACCAAATTGCTATATGTACTTCCATTTTCATGACTGAACAATATAACAAGCAACAGAGAGTAAATTGGGCTTTGCTTTCAAAGTTCTACACTTAGAGTTTCTGAGATATCAGTAATTATTCCCATTTGGGGGTGGATGTTAAGATAAAAGTATATTTGATCAAGATCCAGAGCACTAATTCTGGAGTAGAGTTGATAGAGAAAAAGTATAGAAGTGAAACAAAACAGGAAATTCAGTGTAATGAGGGAATATACAACTAGAGAGCAATGGAGAGCAGTTATGAATAGGTAGTCTTATTCTAATACACTCACTGGTAAGAATATAAATTAACCACATCTTCTTTGGAAGTTAAATATGAGAAATATATTTGACAGATATGTTCATATATTGGTACAAATATATGTGTACAAGGATATTCATGTATAATTAGGAGTAAAAGTAAAAGACTAGAAGCAACCTAAGGTATCCACCTATCAACCCATATAGGACCAATTGAAAAAATCATGATATATCCATACATGATATACTGCAATAATATATAATATTATCCCATCGTTAAAAAGGCATAGAGATATTCTGTATGTCTTGACATGAATTAATTTCATGTTGCATTATTAAGTGAAGATAAAAATGTATGTAAGAGGCTGTTATTGTGTAACAAGGTGATATTTGCATATGCATAGAATATTTCTTGAAAAATGTATTACTGTTATATAACTAGTTATCGGGGCAGGGAAGAATAGCAGATGGGATAGAAAGGATACTTAAAATTATCAATAGATTCCATTTAGCATAGCTTTAATGTTGTGATGTTTGTGTGTGTATTACATTACATTTTAGAAACATTTTAGATAATTTAAAAATCATATATTGCAACCATTTGTAGGTAGTGTTCATAGTAGACTATAATGAGTGTAAGTTAAAGGTTTTATGATATTTTCAGAGGGGCAAGTCATAATATGGGAAAACTGTGAATGGTTATGATTCTGCTAATGAGTTGAACATCTAGGTGAGTGTTTGGCATATTTGCCTGTCTCTGGTGGAAGATAACCAACATACGGTAAAAGTCTACTCTTCCATTTGGATCCCTTCATGTTCAATAGACTGTTTCACACTGTCAAAGATTTGCTTAACTGACAACTGAAATTTGAGAAAAACAAATGAAGGAAACAAGTTCCAACTAGCGTAGCTCCCGTGCTGTTCAGTCACCGTGCTGTTCAGTCACACTTGGCTCTGCAAGCATCTAGGAGAAAAGGCTCCACATTGGCTTTATTCTGCCTCGTTATCTGCCCCCAAACAACACTGAGCAGAGGATGCTGCCATCCCCAGCACTTGTCACCCATGAGAAAGCTGGAGATTTACTTTCACTACCATGGAGCACTCAAGGGTCTTTTTCTGTAGGCAGCTTGATCTCTTCCCTCTCTCGGCATGGCTTTCTGTTTCACTCTGCACTCAAAGACTTTGTATCAAAAACCAGAAAAGGAATCAATTTGAATATCTGATCTGGATATGTGTATACTCCGTTTCTCAAGTCACTTTCTGTAGTTGTATTTGCTATTGTATTCCATGTTTAATCACCTATGGTGAAGGGATTTTTATTAATCTGCTGGAGAAATTTAAATATAGCTTTTTCAGGGTTCACATATTCCATCAAACCACAGAAATTAATTTAAGAGGTCTAGGTAAGACTAAACTTATTATATAGTTTTTCTGCAACTCTTTTTTTAATTTTTCACACACTCATACATAACAGTGTTCAACTTATATTCTTTATATGCCTTTTTAGGAATTATACACACATACAAAGAAAAAAAAAGACCTGCAAATCTATTAAAAATAGTTAAGGATTAAATTAAGAATCTTGTTTCCAGTGTCACAAACATCACCCTTTGGGATGTTGATTTTACCTGGCGAGGAGAACTTAAGCTATTATGTGTCATCTACTAGCCTAGTAAATATTTCCTGAAAGGTTTTGAATTAGTCTCATTCGTTACACTCTGGAACAGATGAAGAAGTATGTATAGGAGACATGAGTCCTGAAATGTGCCTCTCCTGAGTAGTTTGCAGGCTTGGATACACAGCAAATTTTTGGGCTACTCGCTGCCCCAAGACAAAGATCATTCAGGCTCTTTCAGATCAGAGGCTGAAAGCCTAACCATTCCCAATGCATTTGTCTCATTTCAACTTCCACCAGGTCCTAAGGTAACTTAGAGCCATCTCTCTGCTCTTACATTTGGAACCAAACACCTTTTCAGACACTTCTAAACCACATGAGGGTCTTTTCACTCTTCATTCTTTGAACTTATACTTACTGCCTGTGTCATACAATTTAGCAAACCATAGGTAGTATTAATTTTGTGAATTCCTCTCAGTGTTTTAAAAACACTGCTTCTCTTAAGAATAGGACCCATAACTTTGGTTATACTATAACACCATGTCTTCCAATGCAGTGCTAGTCTTAGGAAAAACTCAATAATAAGGCCTGCCCATCAATAGTAGAGGAGTAATTAGAGAGAATAGTGGCTCTATTTAATAATACATAAGTGGATCAAGGTTCAAATCCTCTTTAAAGTATTCATTGTGTGCCCTGACTGATGTGGCTGAGGTGGTTGGGCATCATCCTTGATTGCTGGCCAGGCCCCCAGTGGGGGGCGTGTGATAGGCAGCCGATGGATGTTGCTCTGTCACATTGCTGTTTCTCTCACTCTCTTTCTCCCTCCCTTCCCTGTCTCTAAAATGAAAATAAATATTTTAAAAAATAATTAAAAATAAAATATTCAATGTGAGTCATTAAATAAATTATATCCTGACCTTCCCATGAACCTTGCAGCAAATTTCTATTCTTGTCAATAGTGACAGACGAGGTTGTGGGAAAATGGCCTTGTGCTCAGTCGTTCTGGAAAATGTTTATCATTTTCATATAATAAAATTCACTTTTCAATGAGTAACAGATATTCCAAAAACATCTGCCAAAAGATTGTTTATACGAAAATGGTTTTCCCCCAAGAGAAGCTGATGTTTAATTGGTAACGCATATGTCCCACTAGTCCCCATAGGCAGCATTTCACCTAAATATATTTATTCTTTTCCTTCAAATGGATGAAGCTCATCTCAGAGTTTTTGTAGAAAATATAATTTAGGTAAATATTTCTCTTCCTGCTCATATGTGGGTATTTCACATTGCAAAGATTAAAATTTTCCTAAAACATTCTTAGTTGAAAGAAACATGCCGTCCCTATTTTTATTTTTATTTAAGTGACTGCTCTCAAATATTGTAGATGCATACAGTTCTATGGTAAGTTTAAGAAACTATATTAGATTGATTTTAGTCATGTGCTGATTTTGGAGGCTGTGTATTAGGTATTTTAATGGCATCTTCTATTTCAAATTTTGTTCCATTTAGAGAATTTGGATTAATAATTTTTCTGTATTTAATTATTTAATATTTTTCTTTCCAAGTCCATGAAGGCAGGAACCATATTTGTTTTTGTACGTCTATATCCATAGAGCTTAATACTTGCAAATAATAGGTGCTGCACTTACATTTGTTCAAAAATTAATGAACAGATAATAACAAAACATACAATAATAACAAAACATAGATTCTCTATGACTTGAAACTTACAAGTTAGAATGCCTTAGAGGGCTTCTAGTTTTAATTCCGATGAACTATATCACATATAAACTTTACTTTGCTGCTATAAAAAGCCCTACAAAATCAAGAAAAAACATAATGCACAATTCTTTGTAAGTACTGACAGCATATAATGCAGAAACACATTCATTCTCCCTTGCTGTCTCTTTAAGGAGATTTTCGAAACTGCAGTTCAGGAAAATGGAGCATAGTCAGGAAGCATCAGAAGATAACAGAGATTTCTGTGTGCCTTACTAAAGTTACTAGGATTTGGGATCAAAATGTTGAAAAGTAGAAAGATACAATGAAGGAACAATAACAATTTGTATAGAAGCTCACCTTGGCTTGTAAGCCAACTTCTAAACTTCTCACACACAAACTGTGCCTCTGGAAGGTTCAACAGAGAACAGTGCTGAATGGCTGACAACAGAGAAACATATTGAGAATATATTGAAATTCCAACTCAACCAGAGTAAGGAAAGCTGTGGCGGATACCATCCAGCAGTATCCATCTCTGCAGCAGATGCTCATCCAAACACGAGAAAAACATACACAGAGACAACCAGGTCCTGTGGGGAAATAGGGACAGAATGGCCACTCTCTCTAGTGGAGAGCAACCCGTTTCCATTCCCAAGCAGATTTTTATTGAGAATACAGACTTAGTTTGTGGATTCACAGTCTGGCAGAAAAGATCAAAGGAAGCAGATGACTTACAAAGGTGCAGACTGAACCCTTGCTGTGATTCTGGGCAGAGCTTGGAATTTTATCATTTGAAAGTTCTAACAGGGTTCAAAGGGCTAGTTTTGGTTTCCTGTCTGTGCCTTCAAATTCTAATCTAATAACATCCTCCAGCAAACAGATCTCACAGGACCTTGAATATTCTATGTCCCAGGCCTGATTACCCCGGGGCGGGGGGGTCCGCCAACTCTTGTCTGGGCTGCACTGCTCCTGCTATTTCTGCAGGCCTGAGTTAACAGAGAAGACAAAGGCAGCCAGGAGACTTGGAAACTCACTTCTAAGAACAAGGACTCAGTCTTTGACAAAGCCAAGAGGGCAGGGGTTGATGTCCATCACCCCTTCATTTCCATAGCCCCAAGTCTCTTCCCAGAAGCCTCCATGTGATTGTGCCTGTCTTAGATGATTCCCTCCGTGGGAAATCTTACCCATCATTGGCTAACTGATCAAGCTTGGGAGGTCAGGCACAGAACAGGCAGCGTTCATGCCAGGGAAATAAGTTTTTGTCTCCTTAGTGGCTCCTGGTCTGGAGATCTCTCACTCAGCCTAAGTTATGGGGGGGTTACAGCCTCCTGAGACCAGGCAGGGCACTCCCCAGCAGAAAGCTTTGTGGATACTAGTGGCTTTCCAGTGAGACTCCAGAGAGGCCCAGCCCTAATCAAAGGGTAAAACCCTGAGAATAAGGCCCACATTCTAAAAATAAGAACAAAGCTTATAAAGAACTATTCTAGCAGAAGCTAAAACCAGTTCTAACACAGAATCACCAGAAATTTTATTGCATAAAAGAACAAATTTTAACATTCCTAAGGAATGATATTTATCTGGTTATCTATACTGGGCAGAATGTGGCATAAAATTATGAGGCATTTTAAAACAAGCAGTAAAGTAACTGATAAAAGATAAAATACAAAAGACAGACTCAGAGATGGTTCAGGTTTGAAAAAAGCAGATAAAGACCTCAAAGGGACTATGAATGACATGTTAAAGATGGAACAATTCAAAAGAGAACATAATTCTCTCTCTCACACAAACACGTAAACCAAATAGACATTTTAAAGTTGCAACTTACAATATGTTAAATCAAGAACTCAGTGGGTAGATTTGGCAGTAGCCTGGACAGAGCAGAAAGCATGATTAGTAATTTCCAAGATAGGTACATAGAAAAGACACTGCTGTCCACTGCTGAAGGACAATTAGGAGAAAAACAAAGTATAGAAAAGGACAGATTTGAAGAGACATGTAATATTGTCAAAAGGTATAATATATATGTCTAAAAACTAAGTATTTAGAGAAAATATAAAAATAATACAGATAAAACAAGCATGTATTAGAATGTCCATAGTACCTTAAAGAAGGCCCAAACTGGAAAATATTGTAATTTTTTTCAATTATAGCTTACATTCAGTATTATTTTGTATTAGTTTCATGTATACAGTATAGTGGTTAGACAATAATATACTTTACAGAGTGTCCCTCTGAATATTTCTAGTACGTACCTGCACCATACGTGGTTGTTATAGAGTTATTGACGACAACTCCCCATGTTGCACTTCACATCCTCATGACTGCTCTGTAACTGCCACGACCCCTTCACCTTCTTTACCTCGTCCTGGAAGTGCCCCTTCCCTCTGGCAACCATCGGTTTGTTCTCTGTACTTATTTATGAGCCCGTTTCTGTTTTGTGGAAGACATACAAGTTTATCAAATAGAATGTATATACAAAATATAGCAATTAAGAAGATAAAATATTTCTCATCTGTGAAAAAGAATTAGCCACAGATACACAAAACAATTTTGATGAATCCCAAAACCATTATTGTTAACAAAAGAAGCTATACACTAAAGAGTACATACTTTATGATTTGATTTATAAGAATTTCAAGATCAGTGTAAATTAATCTATGGTTATAGAAGTAAGATTAATAGTTACCTCCAGAGTTACTTACTAGGAAAGGGCACTAGGGAACTCTGAGAAGATAAAAATATTCAGTTTTTTACTTAGAGTATATGTTATTTACTGTAAACTTCTTATACTTTATGTTTGTAAAATGTAGATCACTAAAATATACCTATGGATAAATAAACTGAGAATAATTTAGTATGCTTATGTTTCCCAGTAATATTACTGTCTGAAGCCATTTTCCAGGGACAGCTTGTATAGCAACTTAAAGTTTATGGGAGAAACAGAACCTCTATGTTCCAGTTCCTGCCTCATAAGTGACTTAACACAAAACACAGAGGACGTCCCTGAGTGCGGCCCTCTCAGAGCCCACCATGTAGTAAGGGCCAGAAAACAATGCATAAGGAAACTCATACATGAGACAGAAATAGGCAGGGAGATTTAGAAAATTAGAGTGAGTTACCTAATACAGGGTAGTTAATGAGAGATCTTGAGGGCATGAGATTTGTGATTGAAAACAAACAGGCAAATATATCCAACCATGTGCAGTTATATGATACTTTGCGGAAGAAACATGCAGATTCATCTTGTCTGAAATAGTGACTCCACTGCTGTGCCATGAAATCACTTTTTTTTTACTTAGAAGACGTAAATTGTCTCTATTTTCTAATTTATCATTTCCTGCTCATGTACTCAACCCTTTATTCAAAAATTACAGGGAGTGAAAAATTTGAAGCTGAAGAATTACAGAGCACCACAATGTTTCAGGTGGAGTCAGGAGCCTCCAGCACTCACACACCCAGCTGAGTCTGATGTAGGCAGTCCTCGTGCAGGCCTCTGAGAAAAGCAGAGCTAGCTGTGCATTTTTTCACACGATATATTTCCTGAAATTTCTCTTTGGTTTTGGCTTATGAGATGTCTAAAATTTAAAGGCACTTTTATAGTAGATCGGTTTTAACTTTAATGTTTTCATTTTATTGGTATAACTCATAGTATAATAGCCTTACTTACAGTACCAGAGACATACCACTGTCCTTCCTGTGTTCTTAGTGCATTTTTCATGCAAACACTTTAACTTCAGAAATACACCCATGTAAATGGGCTCAGGGTCAAGTCAGAGGGATAGTTGGGACAGGCTTTCTTCTTTTATTTCCCTCTTCAGATACTGTCTATTCAGAAGTTACATTTTTCAATATGATATACATAGCCAGATACACGTATGCACTTTTTTGACTATCATGGCCTACTTAATCTTTCATACCATTCCTATAACATTAGAAAATGGTATATTAAAATTGAATAGGACTATCTATTGTACTTTATCCAATCCATGTACTTGAAAAAACTGACTATATATACATACACATATATATATATAAATCTTAAGAAGCAGAACAAATTAATGACACAATTAAAGAGCCATATACAAACATACTTACCAAGAAGGGTCCCTATTTAAAACAGTCAGTTACTTCCTACTACTACTAGTCTATTTGCTTTCGTTTCTTAATCTTCATCTATTATGTTTGATCAGATTTTAAATTTTATTGTGGCAAATACCGTGGCTTAAACTTCCATTTTAATGGCCTTTACAGCTACTAGCATAGAGCATTACACATAGCAGTGATTCTAAAGGTAATTGGTGCATTTCTTATTATTCTTTGTATCGGCACAATATACAACCATGTTAATAAAAGGATAATACATATGTATTTTGAAAGAATAGAGGGCAAATGGCCTAGGAGAAAGCAACCAGAACAAGCTGAGCAGGTCACCATGGTAACACCAGGTTCAAAATTGTCATTCCCCTTAATTTTCTGACGTTTGTTCAGGATATAGGGAGCCATCTAGTGGTTTTGCTTAAATTCCTGACATTCCACACCTTTTGAAGCTTAACTTCCAAATAAACAAAAGAAAAATGTTTCTTTTTTAGATTGCACCCTTGCAGTGTGGGATATAGTCTGACTTTGATCTGTAAGATTTGTAGTTCTAGTTTTTTCATCTATTTAATCGTCTATTTGTTCTTCAATACTTAAAAAAATCATAGGGAGAAGCATATGAAAATTTAAATCATTATTAATGCTCTGTACAATAATATGTAAAGGCTTATGTTTATGACATATACACAGTTCTGTTCACATAAAGAGATTTATTGTGTGGGATTTTATTCAGAAATCACTTATGATTTACTTTCTTCTTTCTGAAAAGAAATACCTGTATTTTTCTGTAGAAACCTATGTACATTGAAGTAAGTGCATTTAAGTACATTTGTAAAAGAAATAAACTTTTCACATTGCAAATCCTTACTCTATTCCTCACAGGAAAAACAAACAAATGAATACTCAGCCTTATTGGAATATAAACCAAACATCCATCTGTATAAACAGAAAATTATTTTAAAAGCCCAAGTTTGTGTTTCCCAGATATATACAGAGCAAAAATGTGAATATGTGGAGATTATTTATTTTCCTTCTGTCCCTATGGCAACAGTATCCACTTAATAATTAAGTTTACTTTATTCTGATATACATTGCAATAGACTAGAACTCTTTTATAGCATCACTTTGAAGGATTCCAAAACTATTTTTAATAAATATTTTTGATATTTCAAGTCTGTGCAATAAGTCAACATTTTATAGCATCTATTGCATACTATGCCATATCACTTAAACTACTTTCCCTCACTTTTTTCATCTACTAATAACTACAGACTCATGCTGTAAAAATACCAAGAAAAGAACACAAGAATTATTTCCAAAGCTCATTTGTTAAAAAGTTGTCAACATTTTAGATAAGCTGATGGAGTTATGGACCACGCCTCTCATAGTATTTCCTATGTCTAGAATTGTCACTCTGTTGCATGGCCAAGATAGCTCATGCATCCCTTGTGGCTCAGCTCTAGCACCCCCGTATACAAAGTCCTTATCAAATCTTTGGCTAACTAGCACCTGGTATACATAACCCTCAGAGGTCTTCAATCTTATTTGCAAATTGGAATCATCTGGTGGAGTGAGGAATCTTCTAACACCTCTGTTCACAACTAGAAACTTCCATGTAATTGACCTGGGATGAAGACTTGGGGAACTTCGAAGACTTCATAGGTGAATCTAATATGAGCTCGTCCCTTTATATTATCTCTTCCCCTTTGTACTGAAATAATCTGTCCCCCACTTCACTACATGCCCCTTCATGGTAGAAGTTATCTGTTAGTTGGCCTTTTTACTATTTGCCATGAGCATTTAACATAGTGATGGTATAATACTGGGCCTTGAACAAATATTTATGAGATTGTGCTGATTAAAGATAAAAGCAAGGATTGGTGAATAGTGACAGGGTGATGTCTAGGATAGGGTGCTATTAGGGAAATATGATGGGAATACCTCTCAGCTGAGGTAAAAGTCAGGAGCATTGATTACAGCTAAAGAGGAAGCAGAAATTCCTGGAATATTTGTTGTACTGGTGAAATATAAATGGAAAGATAGTAAAAACAGAAATTATGTCAAGTGGTATGTCAGTGATTTCCCCACTTAGTACTAGTTTGTGTAGAGGTGTGTGGCACCTGGCTGTGACCTCTCCTTTCAAGTGTCTGTCACCACAGTGACATTGGAGAAAGTGAAAAAGGATCAGTAATTTTGGCCCGATAGCGAATATCCTTTCTCCACCCCACTAAGCTGCACATGAAACCTAAATAGCAAAGTGTCCAGAATGTCCACAGCACACTATTATGAAGAACAGGAAAATGAAATCTGGCACCACATCCTGCAGTCCATGTGCCTCTCCACTTGACATTTACACAGGGCATTGCTGAGTAATGTGCCGTTGAAGGTCACTGCTCTGAAGAGTAAAGAGGGTTTTATATTTTGTTTGAGAGCATTCTAAGTGTAATTAAACTCAAATCACTTTTAATGACATATGAGGGTATAATCTTTGTAATAGCTGACCGGCTCCTTGAAATAAATATTTAAAGATTTGCTTTTACATCTGTGTTAACACAAGCCCACCCTCATACCCACCTCCCATGCTTAAAAGAAAAATCATTAAAGCTGAGCACAGAGTAGTTGCAGAATGATTAACAGTTACATCTTTTGAAAATATTATTTATTGAATTTTTGGGGGTGACATTGGTTAATAAAATTATATAGGTTTAGTTGTACAATTCCATAACACATCATCTGTATATTGTATTGTGTGTTCACCACCCCAAATCAAGTCTCCTTCCATCACTATTTATCCCCCTCTACCCTCTTCTACCTCCCACCACCCCCTTCACACCCTAATCACTGGGGTTAACAAGCAGAGCTTCACAAAGTCCTCTTTTCTGAAATCACTAAATCAAATGTTTTTAAAAGAAAAATGAGGAATCTTTACAAAATAAATTAGTAAAAACATTGATCTAATATGTATAGAAAGTCCCAATTGGTCCTAAATTAGTAATTTAAAAATATTACTTGTAACTAGGATATTTAAAAAATACATTTAAGAAATGAATTTGGGGAGGGCAGTTATCCATGATGGAGTGACCTGGTAAGCTGTACATTCTAAACCTCTCAAGAAGCAATTTAAGGATTTATTGGTTTTAGTATATCTTTCTTCAAGCTATAATTAATTCATGAAACCTACTTCAGCAGAAAACTAATATAATAAATAATGATGTTATAAAAACATTTTAAAATAACTAAACAAATTCACTTCATCCTTAGCCAATCAGCCATAGCAATACTGATGTGTTTTTCTTTACAGAAAGAATTAAGTATAGAACACTTGCTGTCTTTTAGGCTGTGTTAATTTTTTTATAAAAAGGATATAACAGTTATAAATCATAGGGAGATTAAATACTACTCTTTTATTGTTTATATGAGGTCTGTCTGGAAAAAGTCAAGCAGTTGTTAATATGAGAACGGTTTGCGTGACACCAATGTAACCTGGCAGCCAAGGAGAGTAGACTGGAATGTGCATGTGTAAACAATGATGACTTCACTGTACTAGTCAGTGGGGGTGGTAGGTGCTCTGAGAGCACGTGTACTGTGTGGCCATCATGTTCAAAATGAATGAGCAATTAGAGTAACAAACCTGCATCAAATTTTGTGTTAAGCTTGAAAAGTCCTCTGAGGAAACTATTCATATGATTCAGAAGGCCTCTGCTATGGGCAAATGGTGATTGGCAGCTTCACAACAACAACCCCCCAACTCATGCATCACATCTCATGCAGAGTTTTTTAGCAAAACATCAAATCACCCAGGTAACTCAGCCCCTGTACAGTCCAGATTTGGGGCCCTGTGGCTTCTCACTTTTCTCAAAACTAAAATCACCTTTGAAAGGGAAGAGATTTCAGACCATCTTGAGATTCAGGAAAATGTTACAGGGCAGCTGATGGCAATCGAGAGAACTGTGTGAGGCCCCAAAGTGCCTACTTTGAAGGAGACTGAGGTGTTATTGTCCTACATACAATGTTTCTTGTATTTTTTATCTTCTTTGATAAATGTCTCTATTTTTCATATTACATGACTGCATATCTTCTGGACAGACCTCATATATGTTTATTTTATATAGAGGTATTTACATATCTATATATGAGGAAACAGACTTACAAGGATTAACAATTATTCAAGGTCATATATATGGTACATTCATTCAGAACTAAATTACTGAGAGATTACTATGCATCAATACTTTTTAAAAACTACTCAATTTATTTAAACTAAAAAAATAAAAATAACATACAGTTCACCCTCTTTATCCACTTCCACCCCTCACTTCTGGCAATCACCAATCGGCTTTCTGTATCTATGAGCTTGATTTCTTGATTTTTTAAAAAATTTCACATATAAGAGTGAACATGTGATATTCATTATGTAATCAGATGCAGGTCTGGCCGCCTGCTGCAGTAAATGCCCAAAACATGGGACAAGTGCTAGTGAGAAAGGAAAGCAGATTATTTCAGATGCTGATAACCTTGAAGATGGGGGACTCTAGTCCCAAAGCCCAGCTTGCCATCTCTGGTCAAGCCAGAGATTCTTATAGGAAGTTGGTGGGAATTTGAGAAGGGAAAACTTCCCAGGGAGTACAGACATACAGGTGCTGGTGGGAGAGAGAAACAGGAGTTCAGGGAGGAGCTGTGGGTGTGCAAGCAGTATCCTTGCTGGTTCCAATATGGATTTTCATGCTCAGCATCCTTGAGTTGACGCTCTGGTTTTCCATCCTTGGAATTTCAGAGGTCAGGCTGCTCCTTACTCTCACAAAGGAACTGTGAATGCTGAACTGTAAAGTGTAATTAGAAAAGAAACTTTTAACATTTGAGTTCTAATTTTTAGAAAAAATGAGATTAAATTAACAAGCATGTTTAATATTTACTAAGATTAATATAGATAGCTTTATATAAGTATAGTATATTCATTGCCTGTTACATTCATTCTCTGACTTATTTTACTTAGTATAATTCCCTCAAGGTTCATCCATATTGTTGAAAATGACAAGATTTTATTATTTTTATGTCTTAATATTCCATTTTTATGTATTCATCCATAAATCAACACACATCGTTCCCATGCACCAGTGCTACTATCGTATGGAGGAGAGAACAGTGATCAAGATACAAAGTTACTTGTTCTAGAACTTACTTTTCAGCAGGAAAAAAAGCATATGCACAAGATGAACAAGAAATCAAATGTATAACACTTCAGAAGACTCTTTTGAAGTTACACATACCCTTCCTTGTACAACTCTGCAACCCCTCTTACAGGAATGAAAACTTCTGTCATAGGACAATGATTTACATGTTTATTGCAACCTAATTGTACTAGCCAAAACTACAAAACAACTCAAAAGTCAACCACCTAACAAATGGATAAACGAATTGGTAGTATATATATCTAATGGATAAAAAGTGACAAAAGGAAATGAACTTCAGATTCATTTAACAAAAGAGATGGATCTATAAAAAATAATGACATATAAAAGAATTAGACACAAAAGACTGCATGTGATTTGATTTCATTTATTTGAAGGCAGATCGTTGATTACCATGGGTTCAAAGTGGGGACAGTTTCATTGATAGCAAAGGTCCTCAAAATAAGTTTCAAAGGTGATGGGAATGCGCTATATCTTGTCCAAAGTGATGCTTACATACCTGTATATATTTCCCAAAAGTCATTGAATTAAAAAAATATAATGTTATGTAAATCCTATCTCAATGAAGAAAATTAAAAAAAAAAAAACATTCCATAATGGATGCCTGGAAGATTGATGGGGAAGACAACTCTGAGAAAATGACATGTTAAAACGTGCTGTATACATAAAGCCAATAAAAATAGTACAAATACTAAACTTATTGCTACTTCCACAGCAGAAATCATGCTAAAATTCCTTCAGTTCCAGTAAATACAGTAAAGTTTGAGGAATATATACAGTAAAGTTTGAGATAAATCACAGCCCCAGAAGAGAGACTAGACAGGCTAAAATGACCAAATCTCCCAGCAAGGAGAAAAGGAAGGCCAGCTTCTCTTGCGTGCACCAAGGGGAAATAAAGATGGTGACAAGAGGTGAGGAAGGGAGGCGGAGTCTAGTCTCTTCAGTCTCTTAGAACTTTATGATTCAGGGTAAAGGCTTGGATTTTATTTGAGTCATGAAGATAGTGAGAGATATTAGAAAGAGAGTGGATTATATAATTAAAAAAAATCTCACCCTGCTCTGTAGAAAATAGCAAGAGTAAAAACATAGAAAGCAATCAGAGACTATTGCAGTGGACCAGGAAAGGCGTGTTGGATCAGAGTGTAGGAGGGGTGAATTGTTAGGAGGTTCTCTCATAGGACTGATGATGGATTGGGTTTAGAAAGAGAGAGAACTGCTGCCAGACTTTTTGTCCTGAGCAACTGGGTAGATGTGGTTGCTATTTGCTAAGCTCAGGATACTAAGAGTAGAGGTTTGGGTAAACAGTCTGGGGGATGAATGTGCAGTTGAGAGCTTGGACTTGAACATCCATCTTCTTATAAAAGATCACACACTTTCAATACATTCTCACACCTAATTTATATTGCTTTTTTGTTTTCTTCTCAAAAATCCCTAGTGATGATAATCATTCAAAGCATATATTATATGACTCAGCATTCTTATCACAGTATTAAGAACACCAAATAAATTACAAGGAAAGGATCAAACAAGAGCAGTTCAAAATTCCCAAGGGCCTAACCCCAAACCAGGTTTTAAAACCTCTTAACAAGGAATTCCTAGAAAAAGAAAAGTATAGCATGTTTTCTAAATATATGTTAGCACTAAAAGGAGCAGGAAGAGATGCACAAGGATTAATTCATGTCTTCATTGGTAATTCACTGTCAAAACTATATATTTAACTATTGTATATTAAAATGTAGGCTTCTAAGGTCAATAAAAATAGTACTAATCCCAGAAAAAAAGAAAAAAATATGGACACCTCTAGAGAAAGAATCATGTAAACACTCCTCCAGTACACAAACTGCCACATAACAGGTGCTTAATAGTATTTTTTGAACTTAACTATATCTAATTGTTGCTTTTCTCAGTGGGGTTTAATCACTGTCATTACCATTATTATAATTATTATCAACAGTATTATGAAATCAGTATTTACTGGACACTTACAGACCTAAATCACTGATTTTCAAACTGTGCAGTGTCCTTAGTTTCTGTAAACACACTCAGAAACCTTACAAGGGAAGAACCCACTTAGGCTTTAAACCAGTTTTCTCAGGCTTCCTGTGGCCTGAGGAGCTGCAGTTCAATGTTTGCAAATCATGATTATAGAACAGGAGTTACAAACTTATTATTTTATCCCTATAAAGGGCCAGGGAGTAAATGTTTTACACTTTATTGGCCATGTAGTTCCTGTTGCAATGACTCAGATCTGCACTGTGTCAGGAACGTAGCCATGAGCCACATATTAATGAGTGATCCTGTCACTGATCTTCAAACTTTACAGAATCAGATGCTGGCTGAACTTGGCTGGGTTGTAGTTTGCCAACCCTTGATCTAAGGAAATGATATCATTTCTACTTCTCCAGGTTTGCTGTCTGAATCTTGAAGTTAATGTTATTTAAGGCAATTAGAAAATTTGCATGAAAATATGGGTCTTTGAGCAACCTTCATTAATCTTGTAGATTCTCACTCCCATTTAGTATAGCAAGAGCTATAAAGAACACTCAGCAATTGAATGCTTTTTGAAATTAAGACTTTTTAATATTCCTTCATATGTGATCAGTTTATTCTTTCACTTTTAGAAATAAACTACTAAGCCCTGGCTGACATAGCTCAGTGGATTGAGCTCAGGCTGCGAACCAAAGTGTCACAGGTTCGATTCCCAGCCAGGGTACATGCCTGGGTTGCGGGCCATAACCCCCAGCAACCACACATTGATGTTTTTCTCTCTCTCTCTATCTCCCTCCCTTCCCTCTCTAAGAATAAATAAATAAAATCTTTTAAAAAAAGAAATGAACTACTGAAGAGAAAAAAATACACACAAAAAGCAAGTGTGTATATGAGTGTATGAGAAAGCAAGTAAGAAATGGCTTAGGATTGCTTTTACTTTTTTGCATGTTTGTTTAGAGATTGAGTAACTTTGGACCAAAAAGAAAATAGCACAGGTTTCATGAGATCTAATAAACATCTTTGTGTTTCTTAACCACAAAGACTGCAAAGACTAATAGCCTGGTTAAAAGAGGGGGAAAGAGAAATCTACAAAATGAGGCATCAGGCTGATAAAGACTAGATCAGTGCTTCTCATCATCATCTCTACTGACATTTTGGGTCAGGTAATTCCTTCTTATGGATGTCTATGCTGGCATTGTAAAATATTTAGCAGTATCCCTGTAGTCTTCCAACTAGATGCCAGTAACACTCTCCACTGTGATAATGATATATGTCTGCAGACATTGACACATGGCCTCTGGGGCATATAACTGCCCCAGGTTGAGAACCTCTGAGCTACTGGAATTAAAGAACACCTAACAAACCTACTTTTCACCCCATCCTCAGGCAGACATTATGCTTCTGATTTTTGTACTTTGCAGTCACTAGTATCTTCCTCCTTAGCAACAGTGCCCTACATATTTTAGAAGATAAAATATCACATATGCACAAAGGATGAATTTTTAAAATTTTTTATTCTAATTTTTTTGGATACTACAGTTGACTTTTGAACAACATGGGAATTAGGGAGGCCAACCCTCAGCACAGGTGAAAATCCGCATGTAACTTTGACTCCCCCAGGACTTAACTATAATGACCTGTCATTGACTGGAAGCTTTACCGATAACATAAATGGTTGATTAACATATTTTTGTATGTAATATGTATTAAATACTGTATTCTTACAATAAGGAAAAGAAAATGTTTTTTAAGGAAATGATAAGGGAGAGAATACATTTAGAGTATTTATCAAAAAAAATTCACGTGTAGGTGGACCTTCATGTAAGTGGATCTGTGCAGTTTGAGCCCATGTTCAGGGGTTAGCCAGCCGGCAGTTGCGTGGGTGCACAGTCAGTTATGCAAAACCCTGGGTTAGTAAATTTAACTCACTGTTCTCATTCACAATCTTTATTCTTCTGTGGTAAGCAATGAAATTTCATCTTAAATAAAATTCTTGGAAATCTGATAAACCCAAGGAACTATTTACTTGTAAAGTTAATATTGAAAATCCCTACCACTGTATGTAATACGACCTTATGATGTACAATGGGGATAGGAGAGATACTTTCCAATTTTGGTGATTTTATAATCAGAATGTACAACCCCTATAATGAATAAGTCAACCAATTCATGGCACTTAGAGAACAGTGGAAGTCTAATACAGCTTAGTTAGCTTATATTTATGTATCAATCACATCCTCTAACCTGTGTTACTAATATTTTACATTTAAATATCTAAGTTTTCAGGAATTACCCTTTGAAATAAATTATTGTTGTATACTTTCAAGGTTTGAATTTTAAAATAC